>NC_059222.1:19606518-19665280 GCF_020615455.1 Coregonus clupeaformis | reverse complement strand
TAAGTAATTAATTTGCATTTTATTGCATGACATAAGTATTTGATACATCAGAAAAGCAGAACTTAATATTTGGTACAGAAACCTTTGTTTGCAATTACAGAGATCATACGTTTCCTGTAATTTTTATCATACGTACATTTCAACTGTGAGAGACGGAATCTAAATCAAAAATCCAGAAAATCACATTGTATGATTTTTAAGTAATTAATTTGCATAGCAAAGGAGTGCCCCCTCTCTCTCTCTCTCTCTCTCTCTCTCTCTCTCTCTCTCTCTCTCTCTCCTCCTAGTAATCTTTCTTTCTTTCACCCTCGGAACCTCTATGGCTGCTACTGAGGGGATAAGAACAGCAAGGTTTTTGTGAAACAGGCTAAGTCCTCCTGTGTCTCGACTCTTCTCAACTCCTGTGTCTCGACTCTTCTCAACTACTGTGTCTCGACTCTTCTCAACTCCTGTGTCTCGACTCTTCTCAACTCCTGTGTCTCGACTCTTCTCAACTCCTGTGTCTCGACTCTTCTCAACTCCTGTGTCTCGACTCTTCTCAACTCCTGTGTCTCGACTCTTCTCAACTCCTGTGTCTCGACTCTTCTCAACTCCTGTGTCTCGACTCCTCCCCTTATTGATGCAACACAGAGAGAGAAATAAAGAAAGACATAACTCTAACCCCCTCCCCTTCCCTTCCTCTCCACTCCTCCTTCCCTCCATCCCTCTCTCCCACACAACCACTTTCTCTCTCTCGTCGAGGAGCCTAATTACGCGCTGTACAGGGGAATCGATTCAGGAGAAAGTGAAGGTCCACAGCAGGTGGCTATGGACCCCTTTAACTCCCCCCCTCACCCCGTACCTCCCACCCACCTCTCACTCCCATCTCTATACTTACACTCACCCTCTAGGGAGACAAGATGGCAAACCTTGTCTGTGTCCCAAATGGCACCCTATTCCCTATGTATCACACTACTTTTGACCAGGGCTCCCTGCAGGGCTTTGGTCAAAAGTAGTGCACTATGTAGGGAATGGGGTGACATTTGAGATGCAGACAAGATGGCAGACCTTAATAAGACCCCTGCCTGCCTCTTCTCCTCATTCCCTTAGCCCCCACCTCCCCCCTAGTACCCTCCTTGTACAGCAGAAGTGCATTACCATACAGTATACTCCAGGGCAGCTGAGAGGACAATTATGGTCACTCTATGTCCTCTACACGCACACACGCACACATGCACACACGCACACACGCACACACACACACACGACTACAGCTAATGGGTTTAGAAGAAGATGAACATTTTTCAACCCTCAACCCTCTCATGACAAGTCTAGTCTGTGGAAGCAGAATGAACATGGAACTCCTCAGAGAAGGGACAGAGGGAGGAACAGAGGACTCTACTAAGTGTTCTGTGTACTGCCATGTGTATTCCCATGGACAGAACTGTTTTTACCAATGTGCTTTTACACTGTAGGAGTACTGACTGAGACTTGGTGCTGTGTGAGGCAGATGGGTTCCTAGACGGGTCTGTCATGTAAAATATAACAGACTCTGGTTTATCTAGATATGTGTGGAATTGGGACAAAAGTCCTTACAGAGACTCTGCAAACATACAGTCCATAAATGCGATATGAAGATGTCACTGTTTTACATCAGCGTACTAGATATTTGTGGAATATTTGTTTTGACTTAGAATGTACTAGCTAGTTGTCTTCCAACTGATCTAATGATCTATTCTTTTCTAAGTTAGTCATCACATACTTGCCTGGAGCATGTTCTCTGATTGACCCTAACACGGATCATGCTGGTTCCACATCTACAAGTGTCAGGTCACTAGCATATGATTATCAGTTTTTCACCATAGATTGTGTGTGTGTGTGTGTGTGTGTGTGTTTCTGTGAGTTAGTGCATGAGTATTTGTGTGTTAGCTTGATCATTTTACTGCCTGACAGGGAGTTGTGAGTTAAGTCAGGAAGCTAGAAAAACACGACACAACTTCCGTTACATTAGCAATAACTGAAAATGCATAGTGCAATTGAAATGTCACCATCCTCACTGTAATAGACATGTACACATGTTAATTTTTGACATCTGAAACTATGACTTCTGTGGTTTCAGCAGGGAGCTCACTAAACTATATTACACTTTGTCTGTATCCCAAATGGCACATTATTCCCTATGTAGTGCACTACTTTTAACCAGGGCCCATAGGGTGACATTTTGAGACACATACCCCTACTTTTCCTATTTCCCCTTTTTTTTTTACAGAATATTTTTAATTAACTTAGAATGTGACCTTCATCATTAGAGACAATAACTCATTTAACTATTGATGTGTCCCCAATGGCACCCTTTTGTCTATGGGCCCTGGTCAAAAGTAGTGCACTATATAGGGAATAGGTTGCCATTTGGGGCTCATACCCTATCCTACATAGCCCTGGTAGTGAAATGAACAATACGAAGCTAGCAAACATAGTGTGTGTCTGTGTAATGTGTTGCTATGCTATTTTTAAGGCAGATGCTGAATGCTGCGATGAGAATGAATGAGTCAGACTGGCTAATGAGGAATGGGGATGACGGAGGGAGAGAGAGATGAGGGGAGGGGGATGGGGAATGGAAGAGATGAGGGGAGGGGGATGGGGAATGGAAGAGATGAGGGGAGGGGGATGGGGAATGGAAGAGATGAGGGGAGGGGAGGGGGATGGGGAATGGAAGAGATGAGGGGAGGGGGATGGGGAATGGAAGAGATGAGGGGAGAGAGATGGGGAATGGAAGAGATGAGGGGAGAGAGATGGAGAATGGAAGAGATGAGGGGAGAGAGATGGAGAATGGAAGAGATGAGGGGAGAGAGATGGGGAATGGAAGAGATGAGGTGAGAGATGGGGAATGGAAGAGATGAGGGGAGAGAGATGGAGAATGGAAGAGATGAGGGGAGAGAGATGGGGAACGGTTGAGATGAGGGAAGGCTACACCCTTAGAAAAAAAAAGTTGTTATCTAGACCCAATAAGGGTTCTTCGGCTGTCCCCATAGGATAACTCTTTGAAGAACCCCTTTTGGTTCCATGTAGAACCCTTTTTGGTTCCAGGTAGAACCCTTTAGGAGCAACAATAAGATGACAGGTGGCCCCGGTATTGTGTATGAACACCTGATCACCATGATGATAGGACGTGATGCGTCTTCTGCAACCTAATGAGTCTGTTGTTTGTTTGTTTATCTCCGACTCCGGCTAGCGCTGAGCACAGCTTCCAGGGGAATCTGTCAGTCTGTGTGTGTGTGTGTGTGTGTGTGTGTGTGTGTGTGTGTGTGTGTGTGTGTGTGTGTGTGTGTGTGTGTGTGTGTGTGTGTGTGTGTGTGTTTGCCTGACAATGTGAATCCCAGTGTGGTGACTGATAAAGGTCATTGATACTGAGAGAGGAGCCTGTTGAAGTTTGCCTGCCTCTAATTAGCTAGTACCCCATGCTCTCAGCTCACCCCACAGTGCCAAATACAAAGATGGAGTCACTTGCTCACTCCACTGCCAAGTAGAGAGGGAGTTGAAGATTGAGCAGGAGGTGGAAAAGGAGGATGAGAGTCAGTCCCTTGCCACAGCAAGCAGATAGGGAGGGGAGTGAAGAGGAGGAAAATGAGGAGGAAGATGGTGCATAATATTAACAATGATTCACAGTGATGATGAGCGTTTTGAAACACTGCCAGCCAGCCAGCCAGCTAAAAAAGAAGAGAGATGAGAAGCAAATGATGATGATGAATTTAGATAGAGAGAGAGAGAGAAAGAGAGAAAGAGAGAGAGACAGGGAGAAGGAGAGAGAGGGAGAGGGAGAAGGAGAGTGAGGTAGAGAGAGAGAGAGAGAGAGAGAGAGAGAGAGAGAGAGAGAGGGGGGGGGGGGGGAGGGGGAGGGGGAGAAGGAGAGAGAGAGAGGGCGAGAGTGAGAGAGACACAGAGAGAGAGCGAGAGAGAGAGAGAGAGAGAGAGAGAGAGAGAGAGAGAGAGAGAGAGAGAGTGGGATCATGTGGAGAAGTGCAGACAGACAGAGGTTGTTGGAGACTAGATTATTCATAATGACCATCATCACTGCCTCTACAGTGCGTTGGATAATTCCCAGTGGCACTGTAGGGACACAGTAATGTCATCTAGGAGTGTTATTATCAGAGTCATCCACATCACTATGCAGTCAAGCTGCGGCCCCATGTGAGGAGTTGGTTTGATAAGTGACAGAGTGCAACTTTGGCCTGTGTGTGTGTGTGTGTGTGTGTGTGTGTGTGTGTGTGTGTGTGTGTGTGTGTGTGTGTGTGTGTGCGCGTGTGTGTGTGTGCCTTGGTGCACACTCTAATGGTGGTACATAGGGAGTAGATAGGAAAAGTCCCAGTATCAGTCATGTCTTGGTATTGATAGCCTTGAGTCTGTTAGTCAAATAAAGTCTTCACTTCCATCTGCATTGTCATCTGTTCAGAGTTGAAAGGACTTGGACTTGATGTCTGTGTCAGAGTTATAAGCTGTCAGGAGAAAGTGTTAGAGACACAGTTATTGAGAAACGTTATAAGCGATCAGGAGAAAGTGTTAGAGACACTGTGATTGAGAAAGAATGTAATAAATAAAGTCTTCATCGTCAACATGAGACTGGATGTACTAGTCAAGACAGAAACAAGGACATTTTTTTATTGTGCTTCTGAGATACAGTACAATATAATGGTCCAACTTTAATTAAATGAACAACAAAAAAACATACACTGAGCGTACAAAATACTTAGACTCACCAGGTGAATCCAGGTGAAAGCGATGATCCCTTATTGGTGTCACTTGTTAAATCCACTTCAATCAGTGTAGATGAAGGATTTTTAAGCCTTGAGACAATTGAGACATGGATTGTGTATGTGTGCCATTCAGAGGGTGAATGGGCAAGACAAAAGATGTGTGTGTCTTTGAACAGGGTATGGTTCTCTGTGACCTATATGGTGCTCTACTTTTGACCAGGGCCCTATTTAGGCCAAAAGTAGTGCACTATACATGGACTAAGGTGCCATTTCGGACGCATCCATTCAGTAGCCTATAAAACAACCTCAGCTGTAATTACAGTAACTGCCGGCCTCCATTCAGATAATGTTGTATCCTAATGGAGGCTTACAACAGGAAGTCAATAGGAAAATACATTAGCAAAATAAAATACACTAATTTGCTCTTCTCAGAACTGAGATTAGTGTAAAGCTGATGTGTCAGATTCTGCAGGTTCACTCCTGTATTCAGATCATAATGATCAGTTAGGCTACTATCATTTCACTCTTTTTTTTTCAATGTGATGGGCTTTGTCTGTATTGAGTTCATTCATGATGGGTTAGACTACTATCATCTGACTGTCTCTCTTTTTTCTCCTTTGAGAACTCTGTTTTCCTTTTCCTCTGAGCCATGCTTGTATCACCCACTACTACTGCTCCTCTCAAGGCAACAACAACCCTCTGGAAGCATGCATGGATCAGGAGGAGAGGAGAGGCCGCTGGGCATTCAGCCAAATGATCCACTCACCTTCCTTCCACTGAACCTAGAACTGCTACTTCCCCCAAAATACACTTTATCCATCCCTATCCATTCTTCCACAATCACCCAGCTCTGTTAGTCATCTCTACCCCTCTTCTTCTTCTCTCTACTGACCTGGAAGTCCTGCAACTTCCCCCCAAAATACTATTAAATCCCCATCAGGATTGTGGTCAACTACATTTTAATTAAATACGAGGACAATTGGATTTGGAATTTCAGTTTACTTCCTGAATTGACTGAATTGAAATGGAACTGACCCCAACTCTGATCCCCATCACCCCCACCACCACCCAGGCCTATTACTTATCCCGACCTGCTGTATCTGTGCTCACATGCTGTGTGGGGTCTCTCCCCCATAGGCTCCTTGCCTGACTGTTTCCATCTGATCCGTCTTCAGAACATGGGACCACTTGGACTTCCCATGGCATCCACATACTTTCAGATGATGCTGCCATCGCTAAAGGTTGGCTGGGCATTACCCCGGACGCGCGGGAATATGATTACAAATCAATTTTTCTATATTCCACACTACAGTACACTGACTGAAATTAATGGAACTTGACGGGCTGAGAAATGAATGTTAACAGGGATTAGCCAAATAGCTACAGAGGCTATTGAGGCTTTGAGTGCTGTAACTAACCAACACAACATCCATTCTCTTCGAGCTAGTGTTGCCCATTACTTCAAATAAAATGACGGTCTCCAGTGGCTGGGAAGACATAGACAAGGCCTGCATCCCAAATGGCATCCTATTTCTTACAAAGTGCAATAGTACGGGCGCTGGTCAAAAGTAGTGCAATATAGAGAGAATATGTTGCCATTTGGAACATCGACTAGCTCTGGCAATGAATCTGGTGCTTGGTGGGCACTGTTGAATAAAAAGGACCAGTTATTATTCTCAGATTTCATACAGAGTCTCTTTCTAAGACATTTAGAACAAATCAATGAATACAACAATGGTTGCTAAGTCCAGACAATATATTGGGAATGTTACAACATGTAACAATAGCCATGTTTTGTCATGACATGTTTTGTAGTTTGAGTTTTACAACAGGCCTTGCATTAATTGCAGAGTCTATGTGAAATGTAACCTAAAGCTGGGTTGTTTTAGTGTATTATGTATTCTGTATGTGGATGATGATGATGTGTGTTATCAGTATGATCATTTCATGTCTATTGCATGTTAACCCTACTCACTGACAATGCTTTTGTCATGCCCTTTGGGGATGAACAAAGTCCTATTGACTTGAGTCTGTGCTCTTTTTCCACCAAGTAAAACATAGTCCTAGCCTCTCAATTTGTGGAAGACAGAGGGGGTACAGTGTTAAGGGCCAGGGTTGTGTTTCTCAATCACTGTGAGTGACACCAGACTGAAGGGTTGCGTCCGAAATGGCACCCTATTCCCTACATAGTGCACTACATTGGGATGCCATTTGGGATGCAACCAAGGTCTCACTGTCGCCATGAAACCTCAGCCACACTGCTACATTAGTGGATAGTTGAGAAACAGCAGTTGATGCCACAATGATTTATGACGGGAGACAAATTAGAAGATAGACAGGACTGTTTTTCATTATTTATTTAACCTTTATTTAGTCCCAGGAGACCTATTTCTCAAGGGAGACCTACTTGTACTGGCACTGTTTGTTGTGCATATGCTGGTAAATAAGGTGAAGCTAAGGCATGTTTACCATTGGTATATCTGAGGATTTGAAATCTAGGAATATGAGGTGGATTGAACATGGTCTTGTTGTTCTATTCCCCACTGAAAGCTCCATGATCCTGAAAGACACAGGCTGCATCCCAATTTTCCACCCTTCTCACGAAGTGTGCACTACCACATTTTCTTGAATGGATTTAACACTGGTGGGAACCACGTCCAGCCAATGAGCACACCAATCCCAAGACGGGGAGTGTAAAAGTACATACTTCTGGAAAAGGAAGGAGAATTCGAACGTATCTTACAGTCTTGGTAGCTTTCAGGTCCTTGGACAGCGCCAGCGGGGACTAGAGGAAGACCCTGACCAATGCACCTCTTGTATCTCACACATCTCCATTCACAATATTTTGTGTCCTTCCTGATCGCCATATTCAAGATTTATAGCTACAATTCTGAGTTTACTCACTGGAGTTTTAAGCATTTCCATTGTTACTGTGAATAATGCAGATTCTCACTCCACTAAAATGACTTGAATGACGTCAACAACTGCGTCACCAAACATCTTTATTTCACATTAAAATATATTTAGTAGTGTTACTGTATGTATGGAGGGATGTAGATATTCAGCTGATTATAGTTAACAATGTATTATTATTGAAAGGAAAGTCTATCAAATGAAATACATCATTATATTTTTTACACCTATCTACATTTATAATTTATTATGGTACACTGAAAGGACTTCAGTATTTGTAATCACAAACATTTGAAACAGAGATAATGAGTACATTTGATATTTTAATCAATTGATTCATTCATTAAGCTAAATTATTTTGCTGGACAATTTTGTGAATCTACTTGAGCTGTAACCATGTTAAAACATTACACGACAGAACAGAAGCTAATAAATTCAAATGAGATAATCACATCAGCTTTAGCGAAACACAAATAAATAACAGAATATATTAATCTGCAGCTATTAGCTAGACCTTAGCTATCTATCTGTGCAGCGGGCCTGTTAGGGCAGACAAAAGACTTGGAGCGTGAAGATACTTATTTGATTTTAATTGTTAAAGTGCTGGATTGTACTGGAGCTAATATGCACAGACATAGCACACACTCTTTGAATTTTTTTTTTCCAAAAGGGTGCTTCAGCTGTCCCCATAGGAGAACCCTTTTTGGTTCCAGGTAGAACCCTTTTTGATTCCAGGTAGAACCCTTTTAGGCTCCATGTATAACACTCTGTGGAAAGGGTTCATCTGTGGAAATGGTTCTACATGGAACCTAAAAGGGTTATACCCTGAACCAAAAAGGGTTCTACAAAGAGTTATCCTATGGGGACAGCCAAGGAATCCTTTTAGGTTCTAGATAGCAGATAGTGCAGTGTTATCACTATAGTCATAGAATATAGTAGGTACCAAGGAGAGGAGAGGAGAGGAGAGGAGAGGAGAGGAGAGGAGAGGAGAGGAGAGGAGAGGAGAGGAGAGGAGAGGAGAGGAGAGGAGAGGAGAGGAGAGGAGAGGAGAGGAGAGGAGAGGAGAGGAGATGGGATGGAAGGGTGGAGGTTAGGGGAGGGGGGAAAGGAAAGGAAAGGAAAGGAAAGGAAAGGAGGAGAGGATAGGAGAGGAGGGGAGGGGAGGGGATAAGAGGGAGAGGAGGGGAGGTGAAGGGAGGGGAGAGGAGAGGAAAGAAGAGAGGAATATAGGAAAGGAGGGGAGAGGAGAGGAGCGGAGAGGAGAGGAGAGCAGGTACCAAGAAGCTACGCTAGCAGTCCTGATGAAAATGATTTTATTAACAATTCAGCTACTGTATGTATAGCATGTGGATATCGTGACCCTCTATCCACAGAGCTGTATCTTATAACAACTTGCACCTAAAAAGCGGACTCTGAAGAACAGCCATGGTTACATCCCAAGTGGAAGCATATTGAGATCGGGTTCCTAGTCACACAGTCTGTGTGTTCAGTATCACAACGATGCTAGTCCTTGGTAGAAGCATTTTTGTTCCCGTTTATTAGGACTCGCATGGCAACAAAAACACTCTCTCTTGAAGAATAACCACGGCTGAATTCCAAGTGCCTGGGAAGCATGATTGGATGCGGTGTATTACAACATGTAGCAATGATGCTAGTCCTCTCTATTGTTGGTAGGAGCTTGTGGTTCCAGCTGGATTGGGATCAATGGCTCTAGCTGGGAGATTATAGTAATCCAGACGATAGGTTAGTGCAACATGCTCCAGGATTTGGTGTAGATGAGGGGTGAGCTGGGGAAAGTGTCTAAGGAACAGATAAAATAAAGTAATCTCCTCGGCTCTTAAGGCTGGTTGGTAGTCGGTGGTCGAAGGCCAATCCTAATCTACCGGGAAATTGTAAAGAAAGGGTGGATCGTTGATCATTTGACTGACGAGGACCTTCTGATCACAAATTATTTTGGGCAGGTTACTTTCTAAATGTAATCTGTTACATTTACTAGTTACCTGTCCAAAATTGTAAATCAGTAATATAACTTTTGTATTACACAAACTCAGTAATGTAATCGGATTACTTTCAGTCACTTTTTGATTACTTTCCCCTTACATGCTGACCACACCGCTCACGCGCATGTTGATTTTGTCCACCCACACCAGACGCGATCAGGACGCGCAGATTGAAATATCAAAACAAACTCTGAACCAACTATATTAATTTGGGGACAGATCAAAAAGCATCAAACATTTATGGCAATTTAGCTAGCTAGCTTGCTGTTAATAGCTAATTTGTCTTGGGATATAAACATTGGGTTGTTATTTTACCTGAAATGCACAAGGTCCTCTACTAGTAATCCACAGATAAAAGGGTAAACTGAGTTTGTTTCTAGTAATCTCTCCTCCTTTTTTTAATGCTGAATTGAATGTCATTGAGAAAACAAAAAGGTGTCATGATGTATTTTTTCACAAACATATTTTGGGAATAAAAATATTATCCAATAAGTAATCATCTAGTTTTTCTAAAGTATCTGTAATCCGATTACAATATTATTGCTGGTAATGTAACTAATTACAGGAAGAAAGGAAAAAAATATATACTGTATATATCAGATTACATGTACTTGATTACATGTAATCAGTTACTCCCCAACACTGATCATAAATATTTGAGGACATTGATCCATGAAGTTTGTTTGGTATGAGGTAGACCACACAGTACAGAAACTGTCTTACTGGAATGCTCCTTCTCCTTTTGTCCAATCACTACAAAGCCTGACGTTTGTTTGAGCTGGTGCAGGTAAAAAAACTACAGTTAATAGTGCGAATGATTGTAAAGGGTTACCCTATTTTATAGTAAAGCAGCATTATAGGAGTCTGGAGAGAGGCCACTATGAGATGCAGTGTGCTAAACAGGAAGTGATGAATGACGTGCAGTTATTTCACCTTATAGAGTGTGTGTGTGTGTGTATGTGTGTGTGTGTGTGTGTGTGTGTGTGTGTGTGTGTGTGTGTGTGTGTGTGTGTGTGTGTGTGTGTGTGTGTGTGTGTGTGTGTGTGTGTGTGTGTGTGAGTGAGTGAGTGAACAGTCAGGCCAGGAGCCTATGTGGAATGGCCTTGCACGGCAGAGTTGTTGACAAATATCAAACACATGGCAAAGTTGTTAGTTTGTCACTGTTGATCAGCACACATTTGGATTCAAATGTCAAGAAAACAGGAGAAGGAGCGTACTGGAATTTATTATGAATGTTAGAGAAACTGGTGAGTTTTTCTGATGCTAGCAAGCATGCATTTGCACACTGCAGTCAGTGCACAACAGAGTCGCTGTTTACGTGTAACATTAGCTATCAATTTGAGTTGTGTCCTGTCTGACAGTGAAATGTTGCTAGCTCTTACTATAGCTTGGACTATAAGGCAGACAGTAGGAAGGAGGATGAGGTGGCCTACAGCGAGATGAGGTACAGTACAGAGAGACATCTGGAAAGATATCTGTGGTGATCCTCCCCTATTTCCTCCTCCCGGCAAGCCGACTTAGACCAGTGGAGCAGTGATAGAAAAGCTGCCATCTCATGCTAATGACCTCATCTTCCTCAGCCAGCCCAACACTACACAAAAGCCGGTCGGTGCGACAATAGTATGCTTTGGTTGAAGCTCAATGTTAAATTCTAATCTCTATACCATAATATCTAAGCCAATATGACTCCAACAGCGATGAAAATTCACAAATCACCTTGATTGGAGGTACAGTACACAACACACTCCCTGCCTCTACAGTCATGGTCACAATTTCTGAGAATGACACAAATATTAATTTTCACAAAGTCTGTTGCCTCAGTTGTTATGATGGCAATTTGCATATTCTCCAGAATGTTATGAAGAGTGATCAGATTAATTGCAATTAATTGCAAAGTCCCTCTTTGCCATGAAAATTAACTTAATCCCCAAAAAATATTTCCACTGCATTTCAGCCCTGCCACAAAAGGACCAGCTGACATCATGTCAGTGATTCTCTCGTTAATCCAGGTGAGAGTGTTGACGAGGACAAGACTGGAGATCACTCTGTCATGCTGATTGAGTTAGAATAACAGACTGGAAGCCTTAAAAGGAGGGTGGTGCTTGAAATCATTGTTCTTCCTCTGTTAACCATGGTTACCTGCAAGGAAACACGTGCCGTCATCATTGCTTTGCACAAAAAGGGCTTCACAGGCAAGGATATTGCTGCTAGTAAGATTGCACCTAAATCAACCATTTATCGGATCATCAAGAACTTCAAGGAGAGAGGTTCAATTGTTGTGAAGAAGGCTTCAGGGCGCCCAAGAATGTCCAGCAAGCGCCAGGACCGTCTCCTAAAGTTGATTCAGCTACAGGATCGGGGCACCACCAGTGCAGAGCTTGCTCAGGAATGGCAGCAGGCAGGTGTGAGTGCATCTGCACGCAGAGTGAGGCGAAGACTTTTGGAGGATGGCCTGGTATCAAGAAGGGCAGCGAGGAAGCCACTTCTCTCCAGGAAAAACATCAGGGACAGACTGATATTCTGCAAAAGGTACAGGGATTGGACTGCTGAGGACTGGGGTAAAGTCATTTTCTCTGATGAATCCCCTTTCCGATTGTTTGGGGCATCCTGAAAAAAGCTTTTCCGGAGAAGACAAGGTGAGCGCTACCATCAGTCCTGTGTCATGCCAACAGTAAAGCATCCTGAGACCATTCATGTGTGGGGTTGCTTCTCAGCCAAGGGAGTGGGCTCACTCACCATTTTGCCTAAGAACACAGCCATGAATAAAGAATGGTACCAACACATTCTCCGAGAGCAACTTCTCCCAACCATCCAAGAACAGTTTGGTGACGAACAATGCCTTTTCCAGCATGATGGAGCACCTTGCCATAAGGCAAAAGTGATAACTAAGTGGCTCGGGGAACAAAACATGACATTTTGGGTCTATGGCCAGGAAACTCCCCAGACCTTAATCCCATTGAGAATGTGTGGTCAATCCTCAAGAGGTGGGTGGACAAACAAAAACCCACACATTCTGACAAACTCCAAGCATTGATTATGCAAGAATGGGCTGCCATCAGTCAGGATGTGGCCCAGAAGTTAATTGACAACATGCCAGAGGTCTTGAAAAAGAAGGGTCAACACTGCAAATACAATGAGGGAAAAAAGTATTTGATCCCCTGCTGATTTTGTAAGTTTGCCCACTGACAAATAAATGATCAGTCTATAATTTTAATGGTAGGTTTATTTGAACAGTGAGAGACAGAATAACAAACAAAAAAATCCAGAAAAACGCATGTCAAAAATGCTATAAATTGATTTGAATTTTTAATGAGGGAAATAAGTGTTTGACCCCCTCTCAATCAGAAAGATTTCTGGCTCCCAGATGTCTTTTATACAGGTAACGAGCTGATATTAGGAACACACTCTTAAAGGGAGTGCTCCTAATCTCAGCTTGTTACCTGTATAAAAGACACCTGTCCACAGAAGCAATCAATCAATCAGATTCCAAACTCTCCACCATGGCCAAGACCAAAGAGCTCTCCAAGGATGTCAGGGACAAGATTGTAGACCTACACAAGGCTGGAATGGGCTACAAGACCATCGCCAAGCAGCTTGATGAGAAGGTGACAACAGTTGGTGCGATTATTCGCAAATGGAAAAAACACAAAATAACTGTCAATCTCCCTCGGCCTGGGGCTCCATGCAAGATCTCACCTCGTGGAGTTGCAATGATCATGAGAACGGTGAGGAATCAGCCCAGAACTACACGGGAGGATCTTGTCAATGATCTCATGGCAGCTGGGACCATAGTCACCAAGAATACAATTGGTAACACACTATGCCGTGAAGGACTGAAATCCTGCAGCGCCCGCAAGGTCCCCCTGCTCAAGAAAGCACATATACAAGGCCGTCTGAAGTTTGCCAATGAACATCTGAATGATTCAGCGGAGAACTGGGTGAAAGTGTTGTGGTCAGATGAGACCAAAATCGAGCTCTTTGGCATCAACTCAACTCGCCGTGTTTGCAGGAGGAGGAATGCTGCCTATGACCCCAAGAACACCATCCCCACCGTCAAACATGGAGGTGGAAACATTATGCTTTGGGGGTGTTTTTCTGATAAGGGGACAGGACAATTTCACCGCATCAAAGGGATGATGGACGGGGCCATGTACCGTCAAATCTTGGGTGAAAACCTCCTTCCCTCAGCCAGGGCATTGAAAATGGGTCGTGGATGGGTATTCCAGCATGACAATGACCCAAATCACATGGCCAAGGCAACAAAGGAGTGGCTCAAGAAGAAGCACATTAAGGTCCTGGAGTGGCCTAGCCAGTCTCCAGACCTTAATCCCATAGAAAATCTGTGGAGGGAGCTGAAGGTTAGAGTTGCCAAATGTCAGCCTCGAAACCTTAATGACTTGGAGAAGATCTGCAAAGAGGAGAGGAACAAAATCCCTCCTGAGATGTGTGCAAACCTGGTGGCCAACTACAAGTAACGTCTGACCTCTGTGATTGCCAAAAAGGGTTTTGCCACCAAGTACTAAGTCAAATACTTATTTCCCTCATTAAAATGCAAATCAATTTATAACATTTTTTAAATGCGCTTTTCTGGATTTTTTTGTTGTTATTCTGTCTCTCACTGTTCAAATAAACCTACCATTAAAACTATAGACTGATCATGTCTTTGTCAGTGGGCAAACGTACAAAATCAGCAGGGGATCAAATACTTTTTTCCCTCACTATATTGACTCTTTGCATAAACTTAATGTAATTATCAATAAAAGCCTTTGACACTTACGGAATGCTTGTAATTATACTTCAGTATACCATAGTAACATCTGACAAAAATATCTAAAAACACTGAAGCAGCAAACTTTGTGAAGACCAATACTTATGCATTCTCAAAACTTTTGACCACGACTGTAGTCATGAGCCGTCCGTCCCTTACCGACAACCACATACTGGACTTTTAACAGGGTCATTAGCATTAAGGGAAAAAACTCAAAATCTTGCCCCTAGTTAATATATAGGCGTCAGATAAAAACGAGACTACAGTGTCCATAAAGTAACCATTAGACTTTTTCACCTTTCTGACTAAATAAGTTTGTAGGGCTAAAACATTTTTTTTTTGTGCCCAACTTTTTATTTAGTTTTGTCCTTTTTTTCAGAGGTGGGTTACAGGTACGAAAACAATCAAATAAATGCATTCCCCCCTCAGTCTTCATCCACCAACCCGCATCCTCCCTCCCCACCCAGAAATCATGATTCCCACCCCGCCAAATAGAAATTGTGTGAGCAATAATAGGACCAAAGTGTAGTTTATATTGTTTAAGGGATATATCAGTGAAGACCACCTCTTCCAGGGCAACAGGAGAGATCGTATTTCTCTCTATACTCAGCCAGGGGGCAGAAGAATCATGTCTAAACCAATTTAGGATTGGGTGAAAAGCTAGTGCCTGGTACAGATATTCCTCCTACGTCTTTCCCTCTTTGAAAATGTGTTAATTTCATCTGGGATCGTTTACCTAGCCATATACATTTTTAAACCGCACTATGAATTTGATCCTAATAGATAGAAGGGGGAGCCATGGGAAGTATTGAACTGCAGAAATTCAGCCATGGCAATAAATTCATTTTGACAATAGATATTCTGCCGGTTAAAGCAACTGGGATATTATTTCATCTACTGAGGTCAGATAGAATTGATTTGTGCGTTATGTTAAGTTTTCCGGCAATGGTTTTATCTAAGGAATTCAATATATCTCCTCCCAAATATTTAAAATGGCAAACTATTTGGATTCCGTAAGTAGAGATGGAGTCCTCCATCAGGGTCTTCAGCGGCAGTAGGGCTGATTTGGTTAGATTAATTGTATAACTTGAGATGAAGCTGAATTTATCTATGATCTTCAATGCGTTTGAGAGCAATTGAGATACATTGTCTAGCTATAGTAAAATATCATCTGCATATAATTATCATTCGATTTTAGGAAACGTTGTGTTATTTCTTTCGATTGACAAATTGCCTTGGCCAGGGGTTCCATGGACAATAAGAATAGCAAAGGCAAAATCGGATTGCCTTGTTTGCTGCTTCTAGTGATTCTGAATGGAGCATAGGAGCTATTGCCTGTTATAACTATAGCTGAGGGATTGGTATATAGTATTTTAATCATATTAATACAATTTGAGCCAATACCCATATATTCTAAGACAAACCAGAGATATTACTATTTTAGTCTATCTAAAGCTTTTTTCTCCATCGAGAGATAATACAGCCCAAGAAGCTGTTGTTTCGGATGAAGCATCTAAGGTATTGTATGTAATAGTCAACAGAGGTTATCTGAGGATAAACACTTTTTAACAAACCCACTTTGGTCCGTGTGGACCAATTTGGGTAAGTAAGTCTTGAGACTGAATGACAACATTTTGGAAAACAGTTTAATATCTGTGTTTATCAAAGCTAGGGGGCGATAGTGAGAACACTGGGTGGCATCCTTACCTTTTTTAAATAAAAGCCTAAATTAATGCTGTATTCACATCTCCCAAATGAACCTTTGTGAACGGCTGTATTAATAATTTAAATCAATAGTGGTCCTAATTGATTCCAACATTTTTCATTGACGTCAGGAGGAATACCATCCCATCCAGATGATTTGCCTTAATTCATGTTATCCAATGCCCTTTTGGAGAGATTTTGGCTCCCAGCGAGATGGCTTCCTCTGTTCATTATTTTAGAAAGGACTTAGTCTGGCTTGGTGTGGATTTACAATTAGAGGTGCACAGTTCTTTATAGAAGCGGGAGAATCTTTGATTGATTAATTTGGGATAGTAATTCCCCTGTTTCAGATTCAATAGTTGCTATATCAGCAAATTGATCATTACTGCGTAGCTTTTTGATTACATTGATTAAGTGCTGATTTCTGTCCATTAAGAACCAACAATGTGCTAATCTGACAATGCTAACATATTTTTTAGCCGAAGCTCAGAGTTGTACTTCTTAGATGCATATAATGTCCTGGGCATAACCTAGCCTGGTGGAACCAGCCTGATCGCTGTGTTCACCATTCTATTTCACTTCACATTTTATGATATCTGAAGTGAAATAGAAGGGTGAGAACAGCAATCGGGTTGGTTCCACCAGGCTAATCATAACCACCATTGATAATGTAATCAGTGCTCTGTATGTGTGTGTGTGTGTGTGTGTGTGTGTTTGTGTGTGACCGACCAGTATATTTATTGAGGGGCCAGAAGCTGATCTACGCTGCTATGCCTATCAATGGGGCTCTGGCAAAGACCTTACCTTCAGCCTCACCCCTTGCCTGCTCACCATCAGTCGTCGATGTGGAGAACAGAATTAGGTAGGCTTACTCTGACCTGTTCAAACTTCAGAATTGTATATGTTTGTGTGCCAGATATCCCCTATCCCTAACTGCCATTGGTAATAGAACAGTGACTGTGTGTATGTGTTACACCTTTTCATTCCATGTGTCACTGATTAACTCTGCCTCAACTCTGCCTATGTCTATAGATGGACTGGAGATACTTTTGCCAGACAGCACCTCAGTCGTTTGATGGGGAGACCATAATTGGGTATGTTTTGTCTGACCTGTTCAAACTTCAACATAATACCACAATGGAAAAAAGGTATATCCAAACGTGCTTCAGCCCAGCTTAAATTAAAAAGGGAGAATCAAGTCCTGAGGGACTTGAAAATAAATAAAAACATTCCTTAACCCATAAATCTAAGCCCTGTCTAAACCAGGGGAAAGATTATAATAAGCTATATGGAATTGTTTTAATAAGGGGATACCAAGTATCATTTGGCTATTTGATTTAGAATTTTAAGACCCCTTGAAGTATATTTTAAAAAAATCCAAACAAAACATTTGATGAAAAATGATGCTATTAGCCAATGTAAATGCATTGAATAACAGATTCACTACATGGAACAAAAGACAGTCCCCCAAGTAAAAGGAAGCTTGTTCTGAAGTGTCTGAGCGATACAAGAAAGATTTGGAAACATTTTTATTGTATTTTTACATGTATTTAATCCCATATTTTTGGCACAAAAAAATCTCTATCACTGGAGGCTGCTGAGGGGAACAGCTCAAAGTAATGGCCGGAACAAAGCAAATGGAATGGCATCAAACACCTGGAAACCATGTGTCCGATGTACTGTATTTGATACCATTCCAATGATTCTGCTCCAGTCATTACCACGAGCCCGTTCTCCCCAATTAAGGTGCCACCAACCTCCTGTGGTCTGTATACAGTGCATTCGGAAAGTATTCAGACCACTTCACTTTTTCCACATTTTGTTACGTTACAGTGTAGTGTATTAGGATTATGTCTTTGTTAATGGTTTTTAAGTGGAACTGAAAGAATGTTGATTTTAGTATCAAGAGGGAATGTTTTAGTGTAACGCCACATACAACAGACAGGAAGTGTGTTGTAGACAGGGGATTGGACAGTAGAGGGAGCCACCCACATCTTGGGGAGATTATATATACTGGGGGAAAAACGAAGGAGAGGGCAGAGCGACCATTGCAATCTGAGGCGTCGCTCTCCGGGTGGGCATGTCACCTGTAACTCATGCTGAAAGCTTGTGATATGAATAAACTTATGATCAAGGTTCAGTATGAGCGGACTCCTTTGTTTATCAGCAATAATTGCCAGCATTTACTCGATACCACAACAGCATTATTCTAAAATGGATTAAATTGTTGTTTTTCCCTCATCAATCTACACACAATACCCCATAATGACAAAGCAACAAACGTTTTTTAGATTTTTTTTGCAAATGTATAAAAAAATATATATATATTTTAGGTCACATTTACACAAGTATTCAGACCCTTTACTCAGTACTTTGTTGAAGCACCTTTGGCAGCGATTACAGCCGCGAGTCTTCTTGGGTATGACGCTACAAGTTTGGCACACCTGTATTTGGGGAGTTTCTCCCATTCTTCTATGCAGATCCTCTCAAGCTCTGTCAGGTCGGATGGGGAGCGTCGCTGCACAGCTATTTTCAGGTCTCTCCAAAGATGTTAGATCGGGTTTAATTCCAGGCTCTGGCTGGGCCACTAAAGGACATTCAGAGACTTGTCCCGAAGCCACTCCTGCGTTGTCTTGGCTGTGTGCTTAGGATTGTTGTCCTGTTGGAAGGTGAACATTCGCCTCAGTCTGAGGTCCTGATAGCTCTGGAGCAGGTTTTCATCAAGGATCTCTCTGTACTTTGCTCCGTTCATCTTTCCCTCGATTCTGACTAGTCTCCCAGTCCCTGCCGTTGAAAAACTTCCCCACAGCATGATGCTGCCAACACCATGCTTCACCGTAGGGATGGTGCCAGGTTTCCTCCAGACGTGATGCTTGGTCTTCAGGGCAAAGAGTTCAATCTTGGTTTCATCAGACCAGAGAATCTTGTTTCTCATGGTCTGAGTCCTTTAGGTGCATTTTGGCAAACTCCAAGTGGGCTGTCATGTGACTTTTACTGAGGAGTGGCATCAGTCTGGCCACGCTACCATAAAGGCCTGATTGGTGGAGTGCTGCAGAGATGGTTGTCCTTCTGGAAAGTTCTCCCAGTTCCACAGAGAAACTCTGGAGCTCATTCAGAGTGACCATCGGGATCTTGGTCACCTCCCTGACCAAGGCCCTTCTCCCCCGATTGCTCAATTTGGCCGGGCGGCCAGCTCTAGGAAGAGTCTTGGTGGTTCCAAACTTCTTCCATTTAAGACTGATGGAGACCACTGTGTTCTTGGAGAACTTCAATGCTGCAGAAATGTTTTGGGACCCTTCCCCAGATCTGTGCCTCAACACAATCCTGTCTCAGAGCTCTACGGACAATTCCTTCAACCTCAAGCTTGGTTTTTGCTCTGACATGCACTGTCAACTGTGGGACCTTATATAGACAGGTGTGTGCCTTTCCAAATCATGTCCAATCAATTGAATTTACCACAGGTGAACTCCAATCAAGTTGTAGAAACATCTCAAGAATGATCAATGGAAACATGATGCACCTGAGCTCAATTTCAAGTCTCATAGCAAAGGGTCTGAATGCTTACAGTACCAGACAAAAGTGTGGACACACCTACTCATTCAAGGGTTTTTCTTTATTTTTCACTATTTTTTACATTGTAGAATAATAGTGAAGACATCAAAACTATCAAATAAAACATATGGAATCATGTAGTAACCAAAAAAGTGTTAAACAAATCAAAATATATTTTATATTTGAGATTCTTCGAAGTAGCCACCCTTTGCTTTGATGACAGCTTTGCACACTTATGGCATTCTCTCAACCAGCTTCATGAGGTAGTCATCTGGAATACATTTCAATTAACAGGTTTGCCTTCTTAAAAATGATTTCTTTATTTTTAGTCATTTAGCAGACGCTCTTATCCAGAGCGACTTACAGGAGCAATTAGGGTTAAGTGCCTTGCTCAAGGGCACATCGACAGATTTTTCACCTAGTCGGCTCAGGATTTAGAACCAGCGACCTTTCGGTTACTGGCACAACGCTCTTAACCACTAAGCTACCTGTGGAATTTATTTCCTTCTTAATGCGTTTGTGTTCTGACGAGATAGGGGTGGTATACAGAAGATAGCCCTATTTGTTAGAAGACCAAGTCCATATTATGGCAAGAACAGCTCAAATAAGCAAAGAGAAATGACAGTCCATCATTACTTTAAGACATGAAGGTCAGTGAATCTGGAAAATGTCAAGAATTTTAAAGTTTCTTCAAGTGCAGTCACAAAACCATCAAGCCCTATGATGAAACTGGCTCTCATGAGGACCGCCACAGGAAAGGAAGAACCAGAGTTACCTCTGCTGCAGAGTATAAGTTTATTAGAGTTAGCTGCACCTCAGATTGCAGCCCAAATAAATGCTTCACAGAGTTCAAGTAACAGCCACATCTCAACATCAACTGTTCAGAGGAGACTGCATGAATCAGGCCTTCATGTTCAAATTGCTGCAAAGAAACCACTACTAAAGGACACCAACAAAGAAGAAGAGACTTGTTTGGGCCAAGAAACACGGGCAATGGACATTAGAACGGTGGAAATCTGTCCTTTGGTCTGATCAGTCCAAATGTGAGATTTTTGGTTCCAATTGCCGTGTCTTTGTGAGACGCAGAGTAGGTGGACGGATGATCTCTGCATGTGTGGTTCCCACCGTGAAGCATGGAGGAGGAGGTGTGATGGTGTGGGGGTGCTTTGCTGGTGACACTGTTGTTGATTGCAAATAGTCCGGGTAGCCATGATTAGCTGTTCAGCAGTCTTATGGCTTGGGGGTAGAAGCTGTTAAGAAGCCTTTTGGACCTAGACTTGGCGCTCTGGTACCGCTTGCCATGCGGTAGCAGAGAAAAGAGTCTATGACTAGGGTGGCTGGAGTCTTTGATAATTTATAGGGCCTTCCTCTGACACCGCCTGGTATAGAGGTCCTGGATGGCAGGAAGCTTGGCCCCAGTGATGTACTGGGCCATATGCACTACCCTCTGTAGTGCCTTGCAGTCGGAGGCAGAGCAGTTGCCACACCAGTCGGTGATGCAACCAGTCAGGATGCTCTCGATGGTGCAGCTGTATAACTTTTTGAGGATCTGAGGACCCATGCCAAATCTTTTCAGTCTCCTGAGGGGGAATATGCTTTGTTGTAACCTCTTTACGACTGTCTTGGTGTGTTTGGACCGTGATAGTTTGTTGGTGATGTGGACATGGGGGCGTGCTCAGTCCTCTTTTTTTCCCCCTGTAGTCCACAATCATCTCCTTTGTCTTGAGCACGTTGAGGGAGAGGTTGTTATCCTGGCACCACACGGCCAGGTCTCTGACCTCCTCCCTATAGGCTGTCTCATCATTGTCGGTGATCAGGCCTACCACTGTTGTGTCGTCGACAAACTTAATGATGGTGTTGGAGTCGTGCCTGGCCATGCAGTCATTGGTGAACAGGGAGTACAGGAGGGGACTGAGCAAGCACCCCTGAGGGGCCCCCGTGTTGAGGATCAGCGGAACAGATGTGTTGTTACCTACCCTTACCACCTGGGGGCGGCCCGTCAGGAAGTCCAGGATCCAGTTGCAGATGGAGGTGTTTACTCCCAGGGTCCTTAGCTTAGTGATGAGCTTTGAGGGCACTATGGTGTTGAACGCTGAACTGTAGTCAATGAATAGCATTCTCACATAGGTGTTCTTCTTGTCCAGGTGGGAAAGGGCAGTGTGGAGTGCAATAGAGATTGCATCATCTGTGGATCTGTTGGAGCGGTTTGCAAATTGGAGTGGTTCAAGGGTTTCTGGGATAATGGTGTTGATGTGAGCCATGACCAGCCTTTCAAAGCACTTCATGGCTACAGATGTGAGTGCTACGGGTCGGTAATCATTTAGGCAGGTTATCTTAGTGTTCTTGGGCACAGAGACTATGGTGGTCTGCTTGAAACATGTTGGTATTACAGACTCAGTCAGGGACATGTTGAAAATGTCAGTGAAGACACTTGCCAGTTGGTCAGCGCATGCTCGGAGTACACGTCCTGGTAATCCGTCTGGCCCTGCGGCCTTGTGAATGTTGACCTGTTTAAAGGTCTACCTCACATCGGCTACAGAGTGCTTGATCACATTGTCATCCGGAACAGCTGATGCTCTCATGCATGCTTCAGTGTTGCTTGCCTCGAAGCGAGCATAGAAGTGATTTAGCTCATCTTGTAGGCTTGTGTCACTGGGCAGCTCGCGGCTGTGCTGCCCTTTGTAGTCTGTAATAGTTTTCAAGCCCTGCCTCATCCGACGAGCGTCAGAGCCTGTGTAGTACGATTCAATCTTAGTCCTGTATTGACTCTTTGCCTGTTTGATGGCTCGTCGGAGGGCATAGCGGGATTTCTTATAAGTGTCCGGGTTAGAGTCCCCCTCCTTGAAGGTGGCGGATCTACCCTTTAGCTCAGTGCGGATGTTGCTTGTAATCCATGGCTTCTGGTTGGGGTATGTACATACAGTCACTGTGTGTGGAGTAAAGGTGGTTTAGAGTATTCTTTTCCCTCTGGTTACACATTTAACATGCTGGTAGAAATTAGGTAGAACAGATTTAAATTTCCCTGCATTAAAGTCCCCGGCCACTACGAGCGCTGCCTCTGGATGAGCGTTTTCCTGTTTACTTATGGCCTTATACAGCTCATTGAGTGCAATCTTAGTGCCTGCATCGGTTTGTGGTGGTGAATAGACAGCTACGAAAAATATAGATGAAAACTCTTGGTAAATAGTGTGGTCTACAGCTTATCATGAGATACTCTACCTCAGGCGAGCAAAACCTTGAGACTTCCTTAGTATTAGATTGTATGCACCAGCTGTTGTTTACAAATATACACAGACCACCACCCCTTCTCTTACCGGAGTCAGCCGTTCTATCCTGCCAATATAGCGTATATCTCGCCAGCTGTATGTTATCAATGTCATCGTTCAGCCACGACTCGGTGAAACATAAAATATTACAGTTTTTAATGCCCCGTTGGTAGAATAACCGTAATCTTAGGTCGTCTAAATTATTTTCAAATGATTGAACATTGGCTAATAGGATTGATGGATGAGGCAGTTTACGCGCTCGCCGTCGGATCCTTACAAGGCACCCTGACCTACGTCCACAATATCTCAACGTCTCTTTCTTATGCGAATGACAGGGATTTGGGCCTTGTCGGGTGTCTGTAGGATATCCTTCGCGTCCGACTCGTTCAAGAAAAAATCTTTGTCCAATACGAGGTGAGTAATCGCTGTCCTGATATCCAGAAGCTCTTTTTGGTCATAATAGACTGTGGCAGAAACATTATGTTCAGAATAAATTACAAATAACGTGAAAAAACACACATAATAGTACAATTGGTTAGAGGGCTGTAAAACAGCTGCCATCTTCTTCGACGCCATCCAATCTGGTTTGCGCTTAAGTGAACTGGCATTTATTTTTCAACAGGACAATGACCCAAAACACACATCCAGGCTGTGTAAGGGCTATTTGACCAAGAATGACAGTGATGTAGTGCTGCATCAAATGACCCGGCCTCCACAATCACCCAACCTAAACCCAATTGAGATGGACCGCAAAGTGAAGGAAAAGCAGACAACAAGTGCTCAGCATATGTGGGAACTCCATCAAGACTGTTGGAAAAGCATTCCTCATGAAGCTGGTTGAGAGATTGCCAAGAATGTGCAAAGCTGTTATCAAGGCAAAGGGTGAAAACATTGAAGAATAATAATAAAAATAATATAATATGCCATTTAGCAGACGCTTTTATCCAAAGCGACTTACAGTCATGCGTGCATACATTTTTTTTGTGTATGGGTGGTCCCGGGGATCGAACCCACTACCTTGGCGTTACAAGCGCCGTGCTCTACCAGCTGAGCTACAGAGGACCAAGAATCTCAAATATAAAATATATTTTGATTTGTTTAACACTTTTTTGGTTACTACAATATAGAAAACAGTAAAAATACAGAAAAACCCTTGAATGAGTAGGTGTGTCCAAACTTTTGACTGGTAATGTATATTAATAAGGTATTTAAGTTAATATTATTTTCAAATACATTTGCAAATAATCCTAAAAAAATGTTTTTGCTTTGTCATTATGGGGTATTGTGTGTAGACTTATGAGGAAAACGTAACATAACAAAATGTGGAAAAAGTCAAGGCCTCTGAATACTTTCCGAATGTTCTGTACTTCCATTCATTTTTTAAAACGGTACCGGGGAACTCCTGAAGAGTCTTGTAAGGCCTTTGGGCACAGAAGTTGGCAGATCAGCTGTACCGACTTCAGACAACTCCCAAGATGCGTGTGGGGGTTGTAGAGCAACACGGAGAACTCCATCATGTTCGTGAGAGTTTGTAGGCAAACTGTTCAGACGCTACAGACGATTTTGTGAGAAGACCAATTTTTAGGATGTCTCATGGTCTGACAAACACGGTCATGGTCTAGTTTGAGAAACAGACGCCTCACAGGTCCTCAACTGGCAGCTTCATTAAATAGTACCCGCAAAACACCAGTCTCAACCTCAACAGTGAAGAGGCGACTCCGGGATGCTGACCTTCTAGGCAGAGTTGCAAAGAAAAAGCAATATCTCAGACAGGCCAATAAAAAGAAAAGATTAAGATGGGCAAAAGAACACATACACTGGACTTTTTCTTTGGAACTCTACCTAGGTCAGCATCCCGGAGTCGCCTCTTCATTGTTGACATTGAGACTGGTGTTTAGCGGGTACTATTTAATGAAGCTGCCAGTTGAGGACTTGTGAGGAGTCTGTTTCTCAAACTTGACACTCTAATGTATTTGTCCTCTTGCTCAGTAGTGCACCAGGGCCTCCCACTCCTCTTTCTATTCTGGTTAGAGCCAGTTTGCACTGTTCTGTGAAGGGAGTAGTACACAGCGTTGTATGAGATCTTCAGTTTCTTGGCAATTTCTCACATGGAATAGCCTTCATTTCTTAGAACAAGAATAGACTGATGAGTTTCAGAAGAAAGTTATTTGTTTCTGGCCATTTTGATCCTGTAATCGAACCCACAATTGCTGATGCTCCAGATACTCAACTAGTCTCAAGAAGGCCAGTTTTATTCCTTCTTTAATCAGCACAACAGTTTTCAGCTGTGCTAACATAATTGCAAAAGGGTTTTCTAATGATCAATTAGCCTTTTAAAATGAAAAACTTGGATTAGCAAACACAACATGCCATTGGAACACAGGACTGATGGTTGCTGATAATGGGCCTCTGTACGCCTATGTAGATATTCCATAAAAAATCAGCCGTTTCCAGCTACAATAGCTTTTTATAAATAATTTTTTCGAAAACAAGGACATTTCTAAGTGACCCCAAACTTTTGAACGGTAGTGTATACATATATATATTTGCGAAAAACAACAACATATGGGGGATTGGAAAAGATGCAAACAATTACATTGATGGAAGTTACAATCCATCTGCAATATTAAAGCTGATCTACCCCCCCAAAATAAATAAAAAAATTAAAACAATTAAAAAACACAGCTGTGTCACCTTTCACCGCAGATGCGGAAGTGCGATATAGGCAGATGCGGTAGATTGAGGTGCATCCAATGCAAAAAAACAGATATCTCTATCTTAAACTGACATATGGTTATGAGGATTTTTGTATTATGCTAATTCGATTGTCGCAGGGGCACGGACATCAACCACAGGATACTTCAACTGGTTGCTAACCGGGAGAATAAAGAAAAAGGAGCACTCTGTTTCTGCGTAAATCTCATAGATTTATTGAAGGGACAAACAAACAATAGGTATACGTTTCACCTTCAAGGCTCTGATGAAATGTAAGCCTATTGTTTGTTTGTCCCTTCAATAAATCTATCAGATGTCTTGGTGGTGGCAAGGACACACCCAAATAACACTCACCTCAAACCACAACCCCAAGCAAACTCACTTTTGGCTTCTGTAATGGCCACCAGTATTTCTTGAGGAGCAAGCCCAAACACTAGGCCAAATTAGCGAGTGCAGTTCCCCTTTAACAAAAAATCTACCTCCGGTGTAAAAAACATGTAAAAGTATGTTTTAAGTGAGAAGTAGACATTGGTCTGATGCCGAAAAAGAAAGGAAATTCACATGAGTGAGAAGGTTTGAATCCTAAGCAACCTGCATACACATTGTTTGAAGTACAATAGACCAACATAGCAACTGTAGTAGAAAACCTTGGTAGAGCATGGGTGGAGTAGTCATTGTGGTGCTCGTGTGAATGTTCTTTTTTTTTCAGCTTCAAACCAATGCCTACTTCTCACTTAATATATAGTTTTTTGTTTTTAATAGCCAAAGGGAGGGGAATAACTCATACTGTCAAAACCCTGTGCATCACAGGGGCTGTTAAATTCTCTGCTGTCACACACAGAAACCTAAACCTCACCAACGAGGTGCAAGCTTTTGGACTGGAATTCTCTGTTTCCCCTCTCTTTGACCTTTCCCCCTTTAATTTTCCCTCCATTTCTCACTATTACTTTAGTGATATAATAACACAACCAAGCAAATGGTGTCAGTTCCCTGTCATTTTCCTCTCTTCCCTTCCTTTATCCCCCTTTCCCTTCCCCCTTTTGTTTATAATAATAACATTTCTCCTCCCTTCTTACTAATTTTCCTCTGTATTGTTCCATGAATGTGATAAGCATGCCAATATAATAGGCAGTTCATTATAACCTATGGAATCAAATACAGTGGGGAAAAAAATAATTTAGTCAGCCACCAATTGTGCAAGTTCTCCCACTTAAAAAGATGAGAGAGGCCTGTAATTTTCATCATAGGTACACGTCAACTATGACAGACAAATTGAGGAAAAAAAATCCAGAAAATCACATTGTAGGATTTTTAATGAATTTATTTGCAAATTATGGTGGAAAATAAGTATTTGGTCACCTACAAACAAGCAAGATTTTTGGCTCTCACAGACCTGTAACTTCTTCTTTAAGAGGCTCCTCTGTCCTCCACTCGTTACCTGTATTAATGGCACCTGTTTGAACTTGTTATTAGTATAAAAGACACCTGTCCACAACCTCAAACAGTCACACTCCAAACTCCACTATGGCCAAGACCAAAGAGCTGTCAAAGGACACCAGAAACAAAATTGTAGACCTGCACCAGGCTGGCAAGACTGAATCTGCAATAGGTAAGCAGCTTGGTTTGAAGAAATCAACTGTGGGAGCAATTATTAGGAAATGGAAGACATACAAGACCACTGATAATCTCCCTCGATCTGGTGCTCCACGCAAGATCTCACCCCGTGGGGTCAAAATGATCACAAGAACGGTGAGCAAAAATCCCAGAATCACACGGGGGGACCTAGTGAATGACCTGCAGAGAGCTGGGACCAAAGTAACAAAGCCTACCATCAGTAACACACTACGCCGCCAGGGACTCAAATCCTGCAGTGCCAGACGTGTCCCCCTGCTTAAGACAGTACATGTCCAGGCCCGTCTGAAGTTGGATAGAGTGCATTTGGATGATCCAGAAGAGGATTGGGAGAATGTCATATGGTCAGATGAAACCAAAATATAACTTTTTGGTAAAAACTCAACTCGTCGTGTTTGGAGGACAAAGAATGCTGAGTTGCATCCAAAGAACACCATACCTACTGTGAAGCATGGGGGTGGAAACATCATGCTTTGGGGCTGTTTTTCTGCAAAGGGACCAGGACGACTGATCCGTGTAAAGGAAAGAATGAATGGGGCCATGTATCGTGAGATTTTGAGTGAAAACCTCCTTCCATCAGCAAGGGCATTGAAGATGAAACGTGGCTGGGTCTTTCAGCATGACAATGATCCCAAACACACCGCCCGGGCAACGAAGGAGTGGCTTCGTAAGAAGCATTTCAAGGTCCTGGAGTGGCCTAGCCAGTCTCCAGATCTCAACCCCATAGAAAATCTTTGGAGGGAGTTGAAAGTCCGTGTTGCCCAGCGACAGCCCCAAAACATCACTGCTCTAGAGGAGATCTGCATGGAGGAATGGGCCAAAATACCAGCAACAGTGTGTGAAAACCTTGTGAAGACTTACAGAAAACGTTTGACCTGTGTCATTGCCAACAAAGGGTATATAACAAAGTATTGAGAAACTTTTGTTATTGACCAAATACTTATTTTCCACCATAATTTGCAAATAAATTCATTAAAAATCCTACAATGTGATTTTCTGGAAAAAAAAATCTCATTTTGTCTGTCATGACGTGTACCTATGATGAAAATTACAGGCCTCTCTCATCTTTTTAAGTGGGAGAACTTGCACAATTGGTGGCTGACTAAATTCTTTTTTCCCCCACTGTATATGGATCATGAACTCAATCTACTACACAATAACACCTTTGCCACAGCTCTTTTATATAGCTTTATGGGTAATTTGTTCAAATAAGATCAGACCTGAAACGTTTCCCACATACATTTCTGGTTATTAATGGTGGATTAAGGGTTTGTCCCAAATGGCACCCTTTTCCCTATGTAGTGCAGCACTACCCTATGTGCCCTGGTCAAAAGTAGTGCACTACATAGGGAATAGGGTGACATTTATCAAGCAAGATAACAATTGTGCTGAAACATTCCTACAATATGTATTTCAAAGGTAGCAACATTGTTGTTCACTGTGTGGCTATATTTATGCAGTAGTTCTCTAGTTTTATGCTTTGTAATCTGTATAGATATTATCATAATCTCTTCTGCTAAGCGACACATAGTTTAAATTGGAACAAACTGCTGAGCAAAAACAACAATACCATGTGTAATAATGTTGTATAGTATATTATTTTAAGATTCACCGAAAAATGAAATTGACATTAAAATGTAAAAGGTCCTGGGGGACCAAGTAGTCACACACAGCTCAATCTTATACTATAAATGCAGCCCATTCTCTTATGGATACGCCGGGGGCGCTCATTCTGCAGGTACCAGATTACGTTTGGACCTGGCAAAATGTGGAAGCTATGCCATCCACTAGGGGGCAATGTGAGCGTCTATCATCATCTGGTAGGCTTGCGGCTTGCTAGGGCATTGTGGAAGGTGGGTGGGCGTTTAAGCCGCAGACTCTTGCTCAGAGGGTCGCGTGTTCAATCCCAGTACTGGGCACACATTTTTAGTTGTTTTGTTTTAAACAAACCTTAACCCTTACCTTAACCACTCTGATTGAATGCCTAACCTTAACACTAACCATTTGGAATTAATGCCTAAACGTAACTTTTAGTTTCGCTTTTGCAGAGTTTGTTTGACAGCCAAGATACGGCACCACATGGTGTAATTAAAACGTCAAGTCATGGAGGAATTATGTTGCTGCCGTTACGTCATGGGGTTGGCATTTTTTTTGGAGATTGGGTTGCAGCCCTTACATGTCTGCTTACTTCACATATAACTTCGATGATTAAATGTTACTGTTTGGACATATTCTACTGACACCATGTTGCATCGTAGGATGACATCTATAGTCTAACTGTGGGGTAAAGAGACACATCCTTTTAAGTTGGGCAGTCAGACACACACACACATACACACAGTGTACCCGTGCTAAGGTCTATACAACATTGGTCTGACCAATCGGAATCCATGTTTCAAGATTGTTTTGATCACGCGGACTGGGATATGTTCTGGGTTGCCTCTAAGAATAACATTGACATAGACACGGACATGGTGACTGAGTTCATCGGGAAGTGTATAGGGGATGTTGTTCCCAGTGTGACTATTAAAACCTACCCAAACCAGATAGATGGCAGCATTTGCGGAAAACTGAAAGCGCGAACCACCGTATTTAACCACAGCAAGGTGACTGGGAATATGGTTGAATACAAAACAGTGCAGTTACGCCCTCCATAAGGCAATTAAACAGGCAAAACGTCGGTACAGAGACAAAGTGGAGTCGCAATTCAACGGCTCAGACACGAGACGTATGTGGCAGGGACTCCAGACAATGACGGATTACAAAGGGAAAACCAGCCACGTCGCAGACACCGACGTCTTGCTACCAGACAAGCTAAACACCTTCTTTACCCTCTTTGAGGATAACACAGTGCCACCGACATGGCCCACTCCCAAGGACTGTGGGCTCTTGTTCTCGTGGCCGACGTGAGTAAGACATTTAAGCGTGTTAAACCTCGCAAGGCTGCCGGCCCAGACGACATCCCTAGCCGCGTCCTCAGAGCATGCGCAGACCAGCTGGCTGGAGTGTTTACGGACATATTCAATCTCTCCCTATCCCAGTCTGCTGTCCCCACTTGCTTCAAGATGTCCACCATTGTTCCTGTACCCAAGAAAGCAAAGGTAACTGAACTAAATGACTTTCGCCCCGTAGCACTCACTTCCGTCATCATGAAGTGCTTTGAGAGGCTAGTTAAGGATCATATCACCTCCACCTTACCTGACACCCTAGACCCACTTCAATTTGCATACCGCCCCAATAGATCCACAGACGATGCAATCGCCATCACACTGCACACTGCCCTATCCCATCTGGACAAAAGGAATACCTATGTAAGAATTCTGTTAATTGACTACAGCTCAGCCTTCAACACCATAGTACCCTCCAAGCTCATCATTAAGCTCGGGGCCCTGGGTCTGAACCTCGCCCTCTGCAACTGGGTCCTGGACTTCCTGACGGGCCGCCCTCAGGTGGTGAAGGTTGGAAACAACACCTCCATTACGCTGATCCTCAATACAGGGGCCCCACAAAGGTGCGTGCTCAGCCCCCTCCTGTACTCCCTGTTCACCCATGATTGTATGGCCACGCACTCCTCCAACTCAATCATCAAGTTTGCAGATGACACAACAGTAGTAGACCTGATTACCAACAATGATGAGACAGCCTACAGGGAGGAGGTGGGGGCCTTGGCAGAGTGGTGCCAAGATAATAACCTCTCCCTCAACGTCAACAAAACAAATGAGCTGATCGTGGACTTCAGGAGACAGCAGAGAGAGCACGCCCCAATCCGCATCGACGGGACCACAGTAGGAAGGTGAAAAGCTTCAAGTTCCTCGGCGTACACATCACTGACAAACTGATATGGTCCACCCACACAGACAGCGTGGTGAAGAACGCTCAACAGTGCCTCTTCAACCTCATGAGGCTGAAGAAATTCAGCTTGGACCCTAAGACCCTCACAAACTTTTACAGATGTACCATTGAGAGCATCCTGTTGGTCTGTATCACCACCTATTACAGCAACTGCACCGCCCGCAACCGCAGGACTCTCCAGAAAGTGGTGCAGTCTGCCCAACGCATCACCAGGGGCACACTGCCTGCCCTCCAGGACACCTACAGCACCCGATGTCACAGAAAGGCCAAAAAGATCATTAAGGACATCAACCACCCGAGCCACGGCCTGTTCACCCCGCCATCATCCAGAAGGCGAGGTCAGTACAGGTGCATCAAAGCTGGGACCGAGAGACTGAAAAACAGCTTCTATCTCAATGCCATCAGACTGTTAAATAGCCATCACTAGCCGGCTACCACCCGGTTACTCAACCCTGCACCTTAGAGGCTGCTGCCCTATGTACATAGACATGGAATCACTGGTCACTTTAATAATGGAACACTTGTCACTTTAATAATGTTTACATACTGTTTTACTCATTTCATATGTACAGTATATACTGTATTCTACTCTATTCTAGTCAATGCCAGTCCGACATTGCTTGTCCCAATATTTATATATTTCTTAATTTCATTTTTTTGTATATATATTTATTTTAGATTTTTGTGTATTTTTGTGAATTGTTAGATACTACAGCACTGTCGGAGCTAGGGACACAAGCATTTCGCTACACCCGCAATAACATCTGCTAAATATGTGTATGTGACCAATAACATTTGATTTGATTTGATTTGATTGGACACACACAAATATTAAACTGCCCTGTCTCTGGTCTTCATCTCATGGTCTGATTCTACCAAAAACACTGAGATAGGTCTGGGTCTGGCTGACGTCAACATTGCTCTATACTGAGCCTCTAATGCAGCCTTAGTGGAAGTGTGAGTTTTAGTGTGTGTGTGTGTGTGTGTGTGTGGTTGTGTGTTTGTGTGTGTAGTTGTGTGTGTTGTCTGTGCATGTGTGTGTGCACTTGTGCATGTGTGTGTGTACAGCAATCTAAATGGATTCACCTGTGCATTGAGTTGTGAACATTGAAGCTACAGCATCATAAGCTATCTGACTCTATTTCTCCTCTTCTTCATATTCACCTTCATGGTGCGCGTGTGTGTGCCAGCGTTCCCGCACGCACGCACGTGTTTCTTCTTCCAGCCATAGGCATGAAATGTAATACATTTTTCACTGCTGCATTGTTCTATTTAGATCTTAGTGAGATGGAGTGCATAGTCATTCAAAGACAATCATTGATTTTCCTGGTAAGTCGGTGATGTTAGCGCGTGTGGATAGCATCCTCTGAGCCTTTTCTTCAATCAAGGCCTCCTTGTCAAATATTAATGCTTTCTTTTTAAAACACTATTTTTTCAAGCGCCAAACTTCGATTGTAATCAAATAACACAGTAGGCTAGGGAACAATAATTTGCAAAGCTAAAATGTACAAATGTTCCTGGTTTCAGCTCTATCTGACTCATGTCTCAGGCAGCCTCTAGACTGGTGAGGTGAGGAGGTGAGCAGGTGAGGAGCTTGGAGTTGGGTAAGTTTGGCTTTATACATAGCTTGGGCTTTGTCGAGTAAGGCTTAAACTATGTATTTAGATTGTAGTTAGGTATTGTAGGTAGGTATCGTGGGTTGTTGTAGGTAGTTATTGTATGTAATTATTGTAGGTTAGTGTTGTATTCGGCCGGTGCCGGTGTAGCACGAAGCTAGCTAGCTAGCTAACTCACCACCTGGACTAGCTGGCGAATAGCTATTAGCAACGGTATAGTTGTTTCACGCCTGAGAGTGCCTGTAATTACGCCAGCTGGCTGCCTACAATAATTACATACAATAATTGCCTACCATTCAGCTGTTTTCTAACCTCATTGTCTGAACCGTTAACGTTAGGCAGCAAGTGGCTACTGTGCTCGAAAATTAGCAAGCTTGTTGCAACCTGGATAGCTACTTGTAAACAATAGCTGGAACGACCGAGCGAACAGACGCGAACTGGCTGAGTCAATTCAGTGGCTAGCTTTGCACTTGGCTAGCTAACAGTAGCTGCTAGGGGTAAGTCATAACCTACACTTGTGTTTTGTTTTTTACATATTGATAGCCCGAGTCGCTCAAGGAATTCGGGACATGGGTGACTAGTTAACGTTAGTTTGGCTCTCTCTGTGTGTTCGTGCCGTGAAAGGAGGGGTTCTTCTTTGTCTGAAAGCAATGGCTAGCTAGTTTGCTAACTATTCTAGCTAACTAACTGGCTGAATAAGTTGACGACGGACTCGCTCAAGCTGTCGGGACTAACCCACAACGTTAGACACGGACGATCTTGTCACGGTTTCGGCCGAGGCTGCTCCTCCTCCTGGTTCGGGCAGGCTTCAGCGTTCGCCGTCCCCGGAATACTAGCTGCCACCGTTGTATGTTTCGTGTGTTGATTGCTTTGGTCTGTCTGGTACACCTGTGTCTGTTTGTGTCCTAATTACGTGTCCTATAAGTTCCCTGTTTTGTGTTAGTTATATTGTGTGTTGTTGTCCGCGTGTCGTTTGAGCTGCGTGTTTTGCGCTCTACATGTTTTGTTTTACGCATGTTGCGTACTGTTCTCGCCTCTGTATTTTCGAGGTCGTGTATTGATTATTGTTCACTTTACTATAGTAAAGTTTGTTGGACTAAACCTCTGTGTCCTGCGCCTGACTCCTCATCACATCCACATCGGTGCCAAACTGACGGAACAACACACCATCTATGGAGTCAGCAGGATCAGCGACGACAACCTGGTCGCTAGAAGAACGGCTCAGTCAGCAGGACTCCATGATCCGGCAACTGGAGGCCGTTCTGGGCGAGGTGTCCAACACTCTGCACCGGTTGGCTAATGGAGAGGTGCCCACGTCCTCATACACCATCCCATCACCACCGGTCAGTCCTCCTCTCTCAGCGCCGGAACCCAGTGGTATTCGGCTCTCGCTCCCGAGGGCATATGACGGTTCTGCAGCCGGGTGTCAGGGGTTCCTCCTGCAGGTAGAACTATACCTGGCTACTATACACCCAGCGCCCTCGGGATACGAGAGCGTCTCCGCCCTCATCTCCTGTCTATCCGGAAAGGCGTTGGAGTGGGCCAACGCCGAATGGAGGAGAATAGACGCAGCTACCATCACCTACGCTGAGTTCTCCCGCCGCTTCCGGGCAGTCTTCGATCACCCACCTGAAGGGAAGGCGGCGGGGAGCGTCTGTTCTACCTCCGACAGGAGAAGAGGAGCGCACAGGAGTTCGCACTGGAGTTCCGGACGTTAGCTGCGGATGCAGGATGGAATGAGAGGGCCCTCATCGACCAGTACCGGTGTAGCCTGCGAGAGGACGTTAGTCGTGAGTTGGCCTGCAGGGACACCAACCTATGCTTCGACCAGCTGGTGGACATCTCCATCCGGCTTGACACCCTGCTGGCCACCCGCGGACGTCCCGAGTGGGGTCGTCCATTCCATCCTCCAGCACCTCCGAGCCAATTCCTATGGAGCTCGGGGTGCTGGCGCTAGAGAGAGGAGGAGGGAGAACCCGAGGGGGGCCACCCCTGCACCAACTGTGGCCGTGGAGGACACACCGCGGCCAGGTGCTGGGGAGGGTCTTCTGAGGGAGGGGACAACAGGTCACGCACTGGGGAGTCATTTCAGGTGAGTAGGCGCCCCACTTACCCAGAGCTCTCTGTTGGTCACATGAGTATTCCTGTAAGTTTTCCACAGGTGGCACCTCATTCCCAGCATAAGGCGCTAGTAGATTCAGGCGCAGCTGGGAACTTTATTGATCGGGCATTTTGTGCTAGGTTAGGAATTCCCCTTCGGCCGGTAGAAGTTCCATTCCCTGTCCACGCATTAGACAGCCGGCCGTTGGGGTCGGGTCTGGTCAGGGATGTCACAGCACCGCTGACGATGACGACGCAGGGGGGTCATGAGGAAATCATTCAGTTCTATCTGATTGACTCTCCTGCGTACCCAGTGGTGTTGGGGCTTCCCTGGTTAAGCACCCACGATCCTACCATAGCGTGGCAACAGAGGGCTCTTATGGAGTGGTCTGCCCAGTGTGTAGGGAGATGTCTAGGTGTTTCCATAGGGGCGACCTCGGTAGAGAGTCCGAACCAAGTGCCCGCACTGCGCATTCCCCCGAGTATGAGGATTTAGCACTAGCGTTTAGCAAATCGAGGGCAGCACGGCTACCTCCTCATAGACAGGGGGACTGTGCGATAAATCTCCAGACCGGAGCAGCTCTTCCAGGAGTCATGTGTATCCCCTGTCTCAAGAGGAAACTGCGGCTATGGAGACTTACATAGCCGAGTCCTTGGCACAGGGATACATACGGTCCTCTACTTCTCCGGTCTCCTCGAGTTTCTTCTTTGTGAAGAAGAAGGACGGGGATTGCGCCCGTGTATTGATTACCGTAGTCTCAATCAGATCACAGTAAAATACAGTTACCCACTTCCACTGATTGCGACGATGACGGAGTCATTACGCTGGAGCGGTTCTTCACAAAGTTGGATCTCAGGAGCACGTACAATTTGGTGCGCATTAGGGAGGGGGATGAATGGAAAAGAGCATTTAGCACCACCTCGGGTCATTACGAGTATCTCGTCATGCCATACGGGTTAATGAATGCTCCTTCAGTCTTCCAATCCTTTGTTGACGAGATTTTCCGGGACATGCATGGGCAGGGTGTAGTGGTGTACATTGACGACATTCTAGTGTATTCTTCTACACGAGCCGAGCATGTAGCCCAGGTGCGCCGAGTATTGAGACGACTGTTGGAGCATGACTTGTATGTCAAGGCAGAGAAATGCCTGTTCTTCCAGGAGTCCGTCTCCTTTTTGGGTTATCGGTTGTCCGCGTCTGGCGTGGAGATAGAGGTAGATCGGGTAGCGGCTGTGCGTAATTGGCAAACTCCAACCACCGTAAAAGAGGTGCAGCGGTTCTTGGGTTTTGCTAATTACTACCGGAGGTTTATCCGGGGCTTTGGACAGGTTGCAGCTCCCATTACGTCCCTGCTAAAGGGGGGTCCGGTGCGCTTGCGGTGGTCAGCTGAGGCGGACAGGGCATTTGTCAAGCTGAAGAACCTGTTCGTCTCGGCCCCGGTGCTGGCGCATCCGGATCCCTCTTTGCCTTTCCAAGTAGAGGTGGACGCATCCGAGACCGGTATTGGGGCAGTCCTGTCACAACGGTCCGGCACGCCACCTAAGCTCCGCCCCTGTGCGTTCTACTCTAAGAAGCTCAGCTCGGCGGAGCGCAATTATGACATTGGGGACAGGGAGCTGTTAGCTGTAGTCCAGGCCCTAAAGGTGTGGAGGCATTGGCTTGAGGGGGCTCAACACCCTTTCCTCATTCTGACTGATCACCGTAACCTGGAGTACATCCGGGCAGCTAGGAGATTGAACCCTCGTCAGGCTAGGTGGAACATGTTCCTGACCCGGTTTGTTTTTAAGATCACATACATCCCTGGGTCCCAGAACGGTAAGGCAGACGCCCTGTCCCGGCAGTATGACACGGAGGAGAGGTCCATTGAGCCTACTTCCATACTGCCGGAGTCTTGTCTGGTGGCTCCGGTAGTATGGGAGGTCGATACGGAAATCGAGCGGGCGCTGCGTACCGACCCTACTCCCCCGAGTGTCCTGTGGGGCGGACGTACGTTCCGCTCGAGGTTCGTGATCGGCTTATTTCTTGGGCTCATACATCACCCTCCTCTGGACATCCTGGTATTGGTCGGACGGTGCACTGCCTTAGCGTGAAATACTGGTGGCCAACGTTAGCCAGGGATGTGAGGGTTTATGTCTCCTCCTGCTCGGTGTGTGCCCAGTGTAAGGCACCTAGACATTTGCCCAGGGGTAAGTTACATCCTCTGCCCGTTCCACAACGACCATGGTCCCACCTCTCGGTGGATTTTGTGACCGATCTACCCCCTTCCCAGGGTAATACCACCATTTTGGTCGTTGTGGATCGGTTTTCTAAGGCCTGTCGTCTCCTCCCACTGCCGGGTCTCCCTACTGCCCTACAGACCGCCGAGGCCCTCTTTACCCACGTGTTCCGGCACTATGGGGTCCCCGAGGATATTGTGTCCGACCGAGGTCCCCAGTTCACCTCCAGAGTCTGGGGGCTTTCATGGAACGCCTGGGGGTCTCGGTTAGCCTTACCTCGGGGTACCACCCAGAGAGCAATGGGCAGGTTGAACGTGTGAACCAGGATGTGGGTAGGTTTTTGAGGTCCTATTGCCGGGACCGGCCGGAGGAGTGGTCGAGGTATATCCCCTGGGCAGAGATGGCCCAGAACTCTCTCCGCCACTCCTCCACCGGATTAACACCTTTCCAGTGTATTTTAGGGTATCAGCCGGTCCTGGCACCGTGGCACGAGGCCAGACCGAGGCCCCTGCGGTGGACGCAGTGGATTCGGCGCTCGGAGGAGACGTGGGACGCTGCCCATGTCCATCTGCAGCGTGCCATCCGTCAACACAAGGCGAGCGCCGATCGCCACCGCAGTGATGGGCCGGTGTACGCACCGGGAGATCGAGTCTGGCTCTCGACTCGAAACCTGCCCCTCCGCCTGCCCTGCCGGAAGCTGGGTCGGCGGTTTGTGGGGCCCTTCAAAGTCCTGAGAAGATTGAACGAGGTGTGTTACAGATTAGAACTGCCTATTGAGTACAAAAATATTAACCCCTCGTTCCATGTGTCTCTTCTCAGGCCGGTGGTAGCTGGTCCACTCCAAGAGGAGGAGATAGGAGAGACCCCTCCACCCCCTTTGGACATCGAGGGGGCACCGGCGTACAGGGTCCGGACTATATTGGACTCGAGGCGCCGGAGGAGTGGTCTCCAGTATCTCGTGGAGTGGGAGGGGTACGGTCCGGAGGAACGGTGCTGGGTGCCTAGGAGGGACATCCTCGACCCATCCCTCCTGACAGAGTTCCACCGTGGGCATCCCACGCGCCCGGGTCCGCGTCCTCCTGGCCGTCCCCGAGACCGGGGTCGGCGCACGGCTGGAGCCGCGCGTCAAGGGGGGGGTACTGTCACGGTTTCGGCCGAGGCTGCTCCTCCTCCTGGTTCGGGCAGGCTTTCGGCGTTCGCCGTCCCCGGAATACTAGCTGCCACCGTTGTATGTTTTGTGTGTTGATTGCTTTGGTCTGTCTGGTACACCTGTGTCTGTTTGTGTCCTAATTACGTGTCCTATAAGTTCCCTGTTTTGTGTTAGTTATATTGTGTGTTGTTGTCCGCGTGTCGTTTGAGCTGCGTGTTTTGCGCTCTACATGTTTTGTTTTACGCATGTTGCGTACTGTTCTCGCCTCTGTATTTTCGAGGTCGTGTATTGATTATTGTTCACTTTACTATAGTAAAGTTTGTTGGACTAAACCTCTGTGTCCTGCGCCTGACTCCTCATCACATCCACATCGGTGCCAAACTGACAGATCTGCTTGTGTGTTGATACACTGGTGGTTGTTGTGGCGGAGTATTGGCGCTAAACCCTGCTGTTGGAGACCGGCATGCTAGCTGGCTGTGGCGTCTTATGACGAGGTGCCCGGACGTTTTTCACGGAATAATACTGCACCTAGTTAGCTAGCTGAATAAACTAGGTTAGTCTATTCCTAGAAAACATTGAACCGCTGTAGTTTACAACAATTATAGTTTCTGAGGTGGAAGTTGGGAGAGTTATATTTCGGAGTTGTGGTGAGGGAGGCCCCGCTCTCTCCTTTCCCAGATGTTTAGTTCATTTTATTCCGATCTCCTCTGCATTATTGTAGCCATCTGCTGCAGCCTGTCAACTATGCCTCTGCCTATCCCTGTTCTCTCCTCTCCGCACAGGCTACACAAATGCCTCACACCGCGTGGCTGCTGCCTCTCTAACCTGGTGGTCCCTGCACGCACGACCCACGTGGAGTTCCAGGTCTCAGGCAGCCTCTGGAACTGTCGTTCTGCTGCCAACAAGGCAGACTTCATCCCAGCCTATGCTACCCTCCAGTCCCTCGACTTCTTGGCGCTGACGGAAACATGGATTACCACTGAAAACACTGCTACTCCTGCTGCTCTCTCCTCGTCTGACCATGTGTTCTCGCATACCCCGAGAGCATCTGGTCAGCGGGGTGGTGGCACAGGAATCCTCATCTCTCCCAAGTGGACATTCTCAATTTTTCCCCTGACCCATCTGTCTGTCTCCTCATTTGAATTCCATGCTGTCACAGTCACTAGCCCATTTAAGCTTAATATCCTTGTCATCTATCGCCCTCCAGGTTCCCTTGGAGAGTTCATCAATGAGCTTGACGCCTTGATAAGTTCCTTTCCTGAGGATGGCTCACCCCTCACAGTTCTGGGGGATTTCAACCTCCCTACGTCTACATTTGACTCATTTCTCTCTGCCTCCTTCTTTCCACTCCTCTCCTCTTTTGACCTCACCCTCTCACCGTCCCCCCTACTCACAAGGCAGGCAATACGCTTGACCTCATCTTTACTAGATGCTGTTCTTCTACTAATCTCACTGCAACTCCCCTCCAAGTCTCCGACCACTACTTTGTATCCTTTTCTCTCTCCCTCTCCTCCAACACTACTCACTCTGCCCCTACACAGATGGTAATGCGCCGTCACAACCTTCGCTCTCTCTCTCCCGCTACTCTCTCCTCTTCCATCCTATCATCTCTTCCCTCTGCTCAATCCTTCTCCCTCCAATCTCCTGATTCTGCCTCCTCAACCCTCCTCTCCTCCCTTTCTGCATCCTTTGACTCTCTATGTCCCCTATCCTCCCGGCCGGCTCGGTCCTCCCCTCCAGCTCCGAGGCTTGATGACTCATTGCGAGCTCACAGAACAGAGCTCCGGGCAGCTGAGCGGAAATGGAAGAAAACTAGACTCCCTGCAGACCTGGCATCTTTTCACTCCCTCCTATATACATTTTCTTTATCTGTTTCTGCTGCTAAGGCCACTTTTTACCACTCTAAATTCCAAGCATCCGCCTCTAACCCTAGGAAGCTCTTTGCCACATTCTCCTCCCTGCTGAATCCCCCCCCCCCTCCTCCCTCTCTGTGGATGACTTCGTCAACCATTTTGAAAAGAAGGTTGACGACATCCGATCCTCGTTTGTTAAGTCAAATGACACTGCTGGTCCTGCTCACACTGCCCTACCCTATGCTTTGACTTCTTTCTCCCCTCTCTCTCCAGATAAAATCTTGCAACTTGTGACGGCAGGCCGCCCAACAACCTGCCCGCTTGAACCTATCCCCTCCTCTCTTCTCCAGACCATCTCCGGTGACCTTCTCCCTTACCTCACCTCGCTGATCAACTCATCCTTGACCGCTGGCTATGTCCCTTCCGTCTTCAAGAGAGCGAGAGTTGCACCCCTTCTCAAAAAACCAACACTCGATCCCTCTGATGTCAACAACTACAGACCAGTATCCCTTCTTTCTTTTCTCTCCAAAACTATTGAGCGTGCCGTCTTTAGCCAACTCTCTTGCTATCTCTCTCAGAATGACCTTCTTGATCCAAACCAGTCAGGTTTCAAGACTGGTCATTCAACTGAGACTGCTCTTCTCTGTGTCACAGAGGCTCTCCGCACTGCTAAAGCTAACTCTCTCTCCTCTGATCTTGTCCTTCTAGACCTGTCTGCTGCCTTTGATACTGTGAACCATCAGATCCTCCTCTCCACCCTCTCCGAGCTGGGCATCTCCGGCGCGGCTCACTCTTGGATTGCGTCCTACCTGACCGGTCGCTCCTACCAAGTGGCGTGGCGAGAAGCTGTCTCCGCACCACGTGCTCTCACCACTGGTGTCCCCCAGGGCTCAGTTCTAGGCCCTCTCCTATTCTCGCTATACACCAAGTCACTTGGCTCTGTCATATCCTCACATGGCCTCTCCTATCATTGCTACGCTGGCGACACACAACTAATATTCTCCTTTCCCCCTTCTGATAACCAGGTGGCGAATCCATATCCATATCAGTATGGATGACGGATCACCACCTCAAGCTGAACCTCGGCAAGACGGAGCTGCTCTTCCTCCCGGGGAAGGACTGCCCGTTCCATGATCTCGCCATCACGGTTGACAACTCCGTTGTGTCCTCCTCCAGGAGTGCGAAGAGCCTTGGCGTGACCCTGGACAACACCCTGTCGTTCTCCGCTAACATCAAGGCGGTGACCCGATCCTGTAGGTTCATGCTCTACAACATTCGGAGTGTACGACCCTGCCTTACACAAGAAGCGGCACAGGTCCTAATCCAGGCACTTGTCATCTCCCGTCTGGATTACTGCAACTCGCTGTTGGCTGGGCTCCCTGCCTGTGCCATTAAACCCCTACAACTCATCCAGAATGCCGCAGCCCGTCTGGTGTTCAACCTTCCCAAGTTCTCTCACGTCACCCCGCTCCTCCGCACACTCCACTGGCTTCCAGTTGAAGCTCGCATCTGCTACAAGACCATGGTGCTTGCCTACGGAGCTGTGAGGGGAACGGCACCTCCGTACCTTCAGGCTCTGATCAGTCCCTACACCCAAACGAGGGCACTGCGTTCATCCACCTCTGGCCTGCTGGCTCCCTATCTCTGCGGAAGCATAGTTCCCGCTCAGCCCAGTCAAAACTGATCGCTGCTCTGGCACCCCAATGGTGGAACAAGCTCCCTCACGACGCCAGGACAGCGGAGTCACTCACCACCTTCCGGAGACATTTGAAACCCCACCTCTTTAAGGAATACCTGGGATAGGATAAAGTAATCCTTCTACCCCCCCCCCCCCTTTACTCCAACCCACCCCACCCCCCACCCACCCCCCCACCCACCCCCCCAAAAAAAAAAAAAAAAAACATTGTAAAGTGGTTATCCCACTGGCTATAAGGTGAATGCACCTATTTGTAAGTCGCTCTGGATAAGAGTGTCTGCTAAATGACGTAAATGTAAATGTAATGTGTTGTTCTTATGATAAATAGTATGGTCACAGTGCAACAACTGTTTTGTCTGCTGGGATGCCTTGAGCACCTAAGCCTGATGAGATACTACCAGAAGAATCCCTCCAGTAATCAAAAGAGGAGTAGAGTGTCAGACTCGGAATTGAAGCTCCAAACCACAACCCTCTCTTTACCTGCAGACTCCTGTGTATTTCGGCAGGGAAACAGGTACCAATTAAGGCCTTGTGGACTGTGTGACTCCACCAGTTGCAGCCTGGAGACTGAAAAAGCTACAGAACCAGAAAACAAGCCACTACATGAGAGGCATGTCTAGCCTTCGGACACAGATCTTCATCTTCACCTTAACAAAAAACAAGATACAGAGGGAATATGGTGTATAGCCTACACTCTTAGAAAAAATAGTTATTCAGCTGTCCCCATATGATAACCCTTTATGGTTCCAAGTAGAACCCTTTCCACAGAGGGTTCTACATGGAACCGAAAAAGGGTTCTACCTGGACCCCAAAATAGTTCTATAAAGTGTTCTCCTATGGGAACAGCCAAAGAACACTTTTAGGTTCTAGAGTTTAAGTATTTTTTTCCAAGAGTGTACCATGGGACACACATTTGAAATACTGAGATATTGGATGTGTATTTCTATATTTTTTATGATACTGAAATAGGATTTATATGAATCAGATTTGCTTTTTGCTTCGAGACCAATAAATCACCAGTAAGATTTTAACACAAGAAAGAAATTAAAGAAGAAAGTACGAAAGTACATAAGTAAGAAAGTACGATGCACACACTACTGTAAGTCACTCTGGATAAGAGCATCTGCTAAATGGCTAAACTGTAATGTAAATGTAGAAATACGACTAGTTAGGTAAAAAAACAAAAAAAAACACTATCTCGCATAATGATTTTGTTTTTGCAGTCAAGATATCCGGATAAACAAAGAATAAATGTGCAAAAATGCAATGTAAGAGTTATGGGTTATAAATGGATCCTTCTATTTAGAGACCCGGTGCTTCTGTCTACATTACATACATGAAAATGGGAATTCAGGAAGCTTTTAAGTAAGCTTTTAGACCTAGACAACATGTCTGTCTCTGTTTCTGTGTCGCAAATGGCACCCCATTCCCAACATAGTGCACTACTTTTGACCTGAGCTGTATGGGCCCTGGTCAAAAGTAGTGGGGTAATAGGGAATAGGCTGCCATTTGGGACGCACCCTGTGTGTCTCAAAGCAAGCCGATGGGAATTCAATAATTCCAGAGTCTCATTAAGTGGTGGCAATTTAACCCCTGTAACCTGCTAGCACACATCAGCTATGAGAGAGCGAGAGAGAGAGAGAGAGAGAGAGAGAGAGAGAGAGAGAGAGAGAAGGCACTCCTTAGCATACAGTTTGGATGGAGCTGCAACACTGTGTGTGTGTGTGTATACGTGTCATGTCTAGAACACACCACAACACAATCCTCAGCACCATTAGCACTCAGCAGTCATTGTCCATGCAGTACCCCAGTGCCCAGCGCTCGGCCAATTCACATTCAGAAAGAGACATCCACCTCAGCCACTCCTCCGCCTCCCTAGCATTCTTTTCTGATCCCTGACAGACACAAAAGACAAGAAGGAAATCAATGAAAAAGAGGATCAATAGGAATCCACATCCCTCCATCACCAGCCCTCGCCTTCCATCAGTTTTTTTTCTTCTCTTTAATTTTTTCCCTTTCTTTAAAAAAAATGTTGACGTCGATGTGAATATGCATTCAATGTGTGCTTTGTAAACTGTAGGAGGGTGACCACATCAACTATCTCTCACAGTCTCACGCAGGGGCGATTTTAGCAGGTAAATCTTGGTGGGGCAAAAAATTAAGATAAATTGGGATGCATGCCAGCAGAGCCACTACACTACACAACACTAAACAATACATTAACTGCACTATAACGGTGACAAGCGGTGCCCACAAACTGTTAAGGCCTACATAGAGCTGTCCCAACAGTAGAGTCCCAACAGCAGTCCCAACACCTTACCACTGCTACACCTGGCTATCAGCGGAGCTGTGTCTGGCAGCGAAACAGTTAATTCAGCCTCATTTACTGCCTTAAAAAAAACATAGCTAATATGGCTGACTTGCTTAAACAAATGAGGTTTCTACTGACAATTGAGATGTACAAACTTTGGCATAAGGGGACGACGAACGGATAAGCGGCAATCCGTAAATTCGATTAAGACATCAACGAGCGAGCTAGGATGGACGTAGTCAATATACAGTGCATTTGGAAAGTATTCAGACCCCTTCCCTTTTTCCACATTTATTTACATTGCAGCCTTATTCTAAAATTGATTAACACATTTTTACCCTCATCAATATACACACAATACCCCGTAATGACAAAGCAAAAACAGGTTTTTAGAGATTTTTACACATTTATTAAAAATAATAAAAACAGAAATGTACATAAGTACTCAGACCATTCGCTGTGAGACTCGAAATTGAGCTCAGGTGCATCCTGTTTCCACTGATCATCCTTGAGATGTTTCTACAACTTAATTGGAGTCCACCTGTAGTAAATTCAATTGATTGGACATGATTTGGAAAGGCACACACCTGTCTATACAAGGTCCCACAGTTGACAGTGCATGTCAGAGCAAAAACCAAGCCATGAGGCCGAAGGAATTGTCCGTAGAGCTCCAAGACAGGATTGTGTCGAAGCACAGATCTAGGGAAGGGTACCAAAACATTTCTGCAGTATTGAAGGTCCCCGAGAACACAGTGGTCTCCATCATTCTTAAATTGAAGAAGTTTGGAACTACCAAGACTCTTCCTAGAGCTGGCCGCCAGGCCAAACTGAGCAATTGGGGGAGAAGGGCCTTGGTCAGGGAGGTGACCATGAACCCGATGGTCACTCTGATTGAGCTCCAGAGTTCCTCTGTCGATATGGGAGAACCTTCTAGAAGGACAACCATCTCTGCAGCACTCCACCATTCAGGCCTTTATGGTAGAGAGGCCAGATGGCAGCCACTCCTCAGTAAAAGGCACATGACAGCCCACTTGGAGTTTTCCAAAAGGCACATAAAGGACTCTGATGAAACCAAGATTGAACTCTTTGGCCTGAATGCCAAGAATCACGTCTGGAGGGAACCTGGCACCATCCCTACGGTGAAGCATGGTGGTGGCAGAATCATGCTGTGGGGATGCTTTTCAGCGGCAAAGTACAGAGAGATCCTTGATGAAAACCTGCTCCAGAGCCTTCAAGACCTCAGACTGGGGCGAAGGTTCACCTTCCAACAGGACACCGACCCTAAGCACACAGCCAAGACAACGCAGGAGTGGCTTCGGGACAAGTCTCTGAATATCCTTGAGTGGCCCAGCCAGAGCCCAGACTTGAACCTGATCGAACATCTCTGGAGAGACCTGAAAATAGCTGTGCAGCGACGCTCCCCATCCTACCTGACAGAGCTTGAGAGGATCTGCAGAGAAGAAAATACAGGTGTGCAAAGCTTGTAGCGTCATACCCAAGAAGACTTGAGGCTGTAATTACTGCCGAAGGTGCTTCAACAAAGTTCTGAGTAAAGGGTCTGAATACTTATGTAAATGTGATACTTAAATGTTAAAATACTTCAGTTATTTATTTTTTCTAAATTTGCAAAAACTTCTTTGTCATTATGGGGTATTGTGTGTAGATTGAGGAGGGAAAAAACTATTTAATCCATTTTAGAATAAGGCTGTAACGTAACACAATGTGGATAAAGTCAAGGGGTCTGAATACTTTCCGAATGCACTGTAACTATTTGTTCAGCGCTTTTGAAATATAAAGCAACAGAATTCAGAACATGGGCCGTTCTTCCAGTATTGTCCCTATACACCAAGTCAAAACCATAGGATAATAAAGGGGGCATATAAGCAGGCAATGAAAGCTCTTACAATATTCAATGATTATATTTCTATAAAACAGGCTATAAGCTACATGTGCACCACCAAGTCCGAACAGTAAGCTAAATTATGAGGGGAAAATTGACCAAATTATTAGGGTGAGGCACATTGGCTACTAACAGCTTACTACACAACATACACTTAGTATTACATTCTTAGCTGCAGTATACATATCTCCCTGGCATATTACATCATTTATGCAGCAGCACACAATACATTTTTGGACTCACCTTGTTTTGCTGTGCTCACTTGAACAGGAAGATGGCGCGGCAGTTCTTCGTGGGAAAATTTTGTCATCAAACTTTGTCATCAAAGTCTGGCATTATCTGGATTTATGGTGCATTCAAGACAACTGGGAACACGGAAAAAAACAAGGTCGAATCATGATTACTTCAGTGATCTTCAGGTCGGAGCTCTAGAAAGAGGCCCGAGTTCCCGACTTGCAATTCCGAGTTGGAAGAACGGTCGAAATGTATTTCCCAGTCTTAGCTCGTTTTTTTCAGAGTTCCCAGTTGTCTTGAACTCACTGAAGTCTGAGATTTCCCAGTTCCGAGTTTCCAGTTGTTTTGAGCGCGGCAGAAGTCATGCTGGATTGACAGCATGGCCAATGTTGAATGTTTATTCTTTTAAGCTTGGAAAAGAGACCCTTAAACCCAGACTTGGACCACACACTCACTCCTCTGAATAGCAGGCTAGTGACTGCTTTGCAATGCTTGCAGTTAGCCACTGATTCCTTCCAAAGCACGCATTGTTGAATTTGCAATTTCCAACTTGTTGTGTAATGTATATGTCCAATGGCCAATGAGCACCGATACGTTTTATCTATAATTTCTCTTCATTATTTCTCTTCATGTGACAGGGATTGAAAAGGATTTGCCAGTAGATTGTCGACTTGATTCATGATGATAGTGGGTAAGAGCGTTGTGCCAGTAACCGAAAGGTCGCTGGTTCTAATCCCCGAGCCGACTAGGTGAAAAATCTGTCGATGTGCCCTTGAGCAAGGCACTTAACCCTAATTGCTCCTGTAAGTCGCTCTGGATAAGAGCGTCTGCAAAATGACCAAAAAAAAATTATATATATATATTTTTTTTTTTATGATGATTGCTAGCTTGCTATCTAAGATTTTGAAAATATGATGTTGACATGATCAGTCCAATCAAAGCTACTGTAGATATAACGTAATTTGACGTCATTTTATCTGTGGCCAATGACCTTGAGCCTTCTTGGATGGGCACTTCTAATGTAACTCTATGGCAGCACCTAAGGGGCTTGAATTTTCTAGCTCTACCCATAGATTTTGCAGTGACGTAGTGTCCCCCATGAGTGACAGAACACTGAGCCAATCACGGCGCGACAAGAGAACATTACCAATCCCTATGCTCCGTATTTTCCGCTGGCTGCCCACCCCCTCAGAAAGCACTGAGCTAGGCTGAAACACCTGCATTTTGGAGCTGCCTTACTCAACAAAGCAAAAAAGAGACAATTTTTGTATGCGGCTTTATTAACTCAATTATCAGTTATTTTTTTGCAAACTGATATGTGACACGAATTAATGCCCCACCTGCCCTGAATGATATATCACCACTGTTCTCACGTTAGAATTAGACGTTCATCCATATTTCTCAAAGGTCAAATTCCGAAGTTGTTGCAAACCGTCAAATTTCGAAGTGTTTAAGGTTAAGTTTAGGCATCAATTCTGAATTTTTAAGGTTAGGGTTAAGTTTAGGCATTAACTCCGAATGGTTAAGATAGGGGTTAAGGTTTGGGATAGGCTTAAAACCAAAATCTACTTTCTATCGCTGGATTCAAACTTGCAACCTTTGGAATCAGAGGAAGATGCTTACGCCCATTCCCCATCCCCCATGTCCTAGCAGAACCGAAACCTACTTGACAGTAATAGCGCTCACTGTTGCCCCCTAGTGGCCGGTTTCTATGTCATCAGACATGGATGGACATCGAATAAAGACTTGCATCACAGGTGACCTGTATGGACCACATGGCATGCTGGACACGTGTCTCCTTGTCCTTGCAAAGCAAAATAACAATATGGTGTGAGACAGGCCAGAAGATATCTTACACTTATTGAGGGTGGCAGGTAGCCTAGTCAGTTGCAAATCTGAAATGTGTCTTCCGCATTTAACCCAACCCCTCTGAATCAGATAAGTGTGGGGGGCTGCCTCAATCAGCATCCACAGAACAGTTATTGGGGGTTAACTGCCTTGCTCAAGGGCAGATCAGCAGATTTGTCTACCTTGCTGGCTCTGGGATTCAAACCAGCGCTCTTCTGGTCACTGGCCCAAAACTCTTAACCGCTAGGCTACCTGTCACCCGAAGTGACTGAAAGGTTGCCGGTACGAATACCTGAGCTGACAAGGTGAACAATCTGTCTATGTGCCCTTGAGCGCTTAACCCTAATTCTGACGAGGGGTGCCATACTACAATGGCTGATCCTGTAAAACAACACATTTCACTGTAACTATCCGGTGTGTGACAATAAAAATAAATTGATTATTAACATTATTATATGTAATACTAGTAATGCTGTTTTACCGACTATTATACAGATTTCAGATGACAAATTATTTTACCTTTACTAATAATACAAGTTCCCAGTGGTAATACTTTGAAGTGGTTCATAAGAGTCTTAGTTCTTTATCTGGTGATATCTTTGAAATATCAGTAAATTGAGTACAGAGTTATTTTTTCTCCTGCTATATATCACTTTCAGCTACAATCGCATGAGAAACTATAAGAAACCATTAGAACACCGCAAAATAGATATAGATTTCACGTTAGATAAACGTAGAAATGCTTTTCTACCTCCACCATCTCCAAAGTACATGTGCGCGTGTGCGTGTGATTGTGTGCTTGCTTTCGTGTGTGTGTATTATGGGTTTGGTAAATAGAATGAAGATATTACCCTTTAAAGAAGGATCATGGTGTTACTCACACACTGTCAATCAAGCATGTTCCCTGACATTTGTTCAATTATTTTCACCTTGGTTAGTGACAGAAAGGTTGTCAAACCAAATATTATCTTAGAGCAATTCCTTTTCTTCCTTTTTTCTCTTTTTGTTAGCATTTTATTATAAATAAGGCATTGGCTAGAAATCCTTCATCCCTGAATCAGAGGTTGGGTCTCAAATGGCACCCTATGGACCCTGGTAAAAAGTAGTGCACTACCTATGGAATAAGCTGCCATTTGGGAACAGAAATATTAACGCAACATGCAACAATTTCAAATATTTTACTGAGTTACAGTTCATAGAAGGAAATCTGTCAATTGATATAAATAAATTAGACTCTAATCTATGAATTTCACATGACTGGACACAGCCATGGGTGGGCCTGGGAGGTCCACCCACTGGGGAGCCAGGCCCAGCCAATCAGAATGATTTTTCCCCCAGAAAAGGGCATTATTACAGACAGAAATACGCATAGTTGTCTCATATGATTCAACCTTCACAGGTTAAAGACTTCATGCTTTTCCCTCTACTTTTATCTCATAATCCTCTTTATCTCTATTGTAACCAGACAGTACTTGTAACTGTGTTATCTGTTGGTGTCACGCCCTGACTCAAGGGACTTGTATTTGTTGAGTCAGGGTGTGTATTTTCTGTGTTGTGTTTGGCTATGTTGATTGTCTATGTTAGATTCTAGTATGTCTAGATCTATGTTGGCCTGTGTGGTTCCCAATCAGAGGCAGCTGTCGCTCGTTGTCTCTGATTGGGGACAATACTTAGGCAGCCTTTTGGCACCTGTTAGTTGTGGGATCTTGTTCCGTGTGAGGTATGTTATTTGTCTACCTTGGACTTCACGTTTTGTTTGTTGTTTTGTCGTGGTGTTTATTCGTTAAATAAACATGTATGCTTATCACGCTGCGCCTTGGTCCTTCTCGTTCGTAAACGATCGTGACAGAAGATCCCACCAAAATAGGACCAAGCAGCGTGTTCAGGAGCAAACGGCGTGAATTAAACAGGAGGTTACGTTAGTAGATGTCCTCCTCGGTTGGGGGAGAATCACGGAGGAGGAGGCCGTCCGCTACCGGAGGGCGATGAAGGAGGATGCCCAGGTAGGAGAGGAGAAACGGCGCCAACAGTGCCGACGACGGATTCCCGAGAGGCAACCCCAAGAAAATGTTGGGGGGGGGGCACACGGTGTGGACGACGAGGCAGCAGGAGGCAGCGACAGGGCGGATCAGCAGGTTAGGAGAGGAGGCCACCAGGTTAAGGGGGCTATTGGTTCAGAGGGAGCAGAAATTATTAGGTCAGAGGGAGGCGCTACAGGAGGCGATAAGGGAGAAGGAGAGTGTAGAGGCACGGCGAGAGGAGCTGGTTAGGCAGCAGAAGGAGCGGGGGTTTATAAGGGAACCCAGTCCCGCTCCTCACACCAAGCAAGTGGTGCGTGTCGCCAGTCCGGTCCGGCCCGTTCCTGATCCCCGCACTAAGCCAGAGGTGCGTGTTCCCAGTACGGCCTGACCCATTCCTGCTTCCCGCACAAGGCCAGTGGTGTGTGTTCCCAGTACGGTCCGGCCCGTTCCTGCTCCCCGCACTAAGCCAGTGGTGCGCGTCGCCAGCCCGGTCCGGCCTGTTCCTGTCCCTCGCACCAAGCCAGTGGTGCGCGTCGCCAGCCCGGTCCGGACTGTTCCTGCACCTCTCACCAAACCAGTGGTGCGCGTCGTCAGCCCGGCCTGTTCCTGACCCTCGCACCAAGCCAGTGGTGCGTGTCGCCAGCCCAATCCGGCCTGTTCCTGACCCTCGCACCAAGCCAGTGGTGCGCGTCGCCAGCCCGGTCCGGCCTGTTCCTGCCCCTCGCACCAAGCCAGTGGTGCGCGTCGGCAGCCCGGCCCGGCCTGTTCCTGCCCCTCGCACCAAGCCAGTGGTGCGCGTCGCCAGCCCGGCCCGGCCTGTTCCTGCCCTCCGCACCAAGCCAGTGGTGCGTGTGTCCAGTCCGGCACGGCCCGTTCCTGCTCCCCGCACCAAGCCAGTGGTGCGTGTGTCCAGTCCGGCACGGCCCGTGCCTGTTTCACCGGTGCCTGGTCCGGCACCGGTCAGCTGCTCCACTCCGGAGCCAGAGCAATCCGCTCCACCGGGGTCCAGTCCAGCTCCGGTCAATCGCTCCACTCCGGAGCCAGAGCAGTCCGCTCCACCGGTGCCTGATCCAGCTCTGGTCAGCGGCTCCACTCCGGAGCCAGAGCAGTTCGATCCACCGTCGTCGGGTCCAGCTCCAGTCAGCGGTTCCAGTCCAGACCCAGACGTTAGCCCCTCTCCAGGTTCGGGGTCTCCCACACCAGGGTCCAGACAGGGCTTGGTACATCGTGGGAGGAAGGAGAGGGGAAGCAGCGTGCCGAGGTCCAGACCAGACCAGGGGCGCAACAGGGAGGTGGAGAGTAAGTGGTGGTCACGCCTGGAGCCGGATCCGCCTCCGAGGCGGAATGCCCACCCGGCCCCTACCCTGTTATGTTTATGTGGCGCGGTTGGAGTCCGCACCTTTGGGGGGGGGTGGGGTACTGTCACGCCCTGACTCAAGGGACTTGTATTTGTTGAGTCAGGGTGTGTATTTTCTGTGTTGTGTTTGGCTATGTTGATTGTCTATGTTAGATTCTAGTATGTCTAGATCTATGTTGGCCTGTGTGGTTCCCAATCAGAGGCAGCTGTCGCTCGTTGTCTCTGATTGGGGACAATACTTAGGCAGCCTTTTGGCACCTGTTAGTTGTGGGATCTTGTTCCGTGTGAGGTATGTTATTTGTCTACCTTGGACTTCACGTTTCGTTTGTTGTTTTGTCGTGTGTTCAGTACGTAAATAAATATGAATGCATATCACGCTGCGCCTTGGTCCTTCTCGTCTGTAAACGATCGTGACAGTTGGGCCATGAAGAAGGGTCCCATGTCAGCACTGACTTTATATTCACACTGAAATAGGAGAGGGAAAGACAGACAGACAGACAGACAGACAGACAGACAGACAGAAAGACAGGCAGACAGACAGACAGACAGACAGACAGACAGACAGACAGACAGACAGACAGACAGACAGACAGACAGACAGACAGACAGACAGACAGACAGACAGACAGACAGACAGACAGACAGACAGACAGACAGACAGACAGACAGACAGATAGATAGATAGATAGATAGATAGATAGATAGATAGATAGATAGATAGATAGATAGATAGATAGATAGATAGATAGATAGATAGATAGATAGATAGAGCAAAAACCAATCCATGAGGTCGAAGGAATTGTCCGTAGAGCTCCTAGACAGGATTGTGTCGAGGCACAGATCTGGGGAATGGTACCAAAACTTTTCTACAGCATTGAAAGTCCCCAAGAACACAGTTGCCTCCATCATTCTTAAATGGAAGAAGCAATCGGGGGAGAAGGGCCTTGGTCAGGGAGGAGACCAAGAACCCGATGGTCACTCTGACAGAGCTCTAGAATTCCTCTGTGGAGATGGGAGAACATTCCAGAAGGACAACCATCTCTGCAGCACTCCACCAATCAGGCTTTTACGGTAGAGCAGCCAGACGGAAGCCACTCCTCAGTAAAAGGCACATGACAGCCCACTTGGAGTTTGCCAAAAGGCACCTAAAGGACTGTCAGACCATGAGAAACAAGATTATCTGGTCTGATGAAACCAAGATTGAACTATTTGGCCTGAATGCCAAGTGTCACGTATGGAGGAAACCTGGCACCATCTCTATGTTGATGCATGGTGGTGGCAGTATCATGCTGTGGGGAAGTTTTTAGCAGCAGGGACTGGAAGACTAGTCATGATCAAGGGAACGATGAACGGAGCCAAGTACAGAGAGATCCTTGATGAAAACCTGCTCCAGAGCGCTCAGGACCTCAGACTGGGGCGAAGGTTCACCTTCCAACAGGACACTGACCCTAAGCACACAGCCAAGACAACGCTGGAGTGGCTTCGGGACAAGTCTCTGAATGTCCTTCAGTGGCCAAGCCAGTGCCCGGACTTGAACCCCATCGAACATCTCTGGAGAGACCTGAAAAGAGCTGTGCAGCGATGCTCCCCATCCAACCTGACAGAGCTTGAGAGGATCTGCAGAGAAGAATGGGAGAAACTCCCTAAATAAAAGTGTGCCAAGATTGTAGCGTCATACCCAAGAAGACTCGAGGCTGTAAGATTGAACTATTTGGCCAAAGGTGCTTCAACAAAGTACTGAGTAAAGGGTTTGACTACTTATGTAAATGTAATATTTCAGGTTTTTATTTCTAATAAATCTGCACACCAAAAAAAAGTTTTGCGTTGTTATTATGAGGTATTGTGTGTAGATTGATGAGGAGGGAAAAAACGATTCAATCAATTTTTGAATAATGCTGTAACGTAACAAAATGTTGATAAAGTCAAGGGGTCTGAATACTTTCCGAAGGCACCATACACTACCGTTCAAAAGTTTGGGGTCACTTAGAAAGGTCCTTGTTTTCCATGAAAACATACATGAAATGAGTTTGAATAGGAAATTTGGCAAAATGCATTGGAATTGTAGTCATTGACAAGGTTAGAAATAATGATTTGTAATAGAAATAATAATTGTGTCCTTCAAACTTTGATTTCGTCAAAGAATCATCCATTTGCACTAATTACAGCCTTGCAGACCTTTGGCATTCTAGCTGTCAATTTGTTGAGGTCATCTGAAGAGATTTCACCCCATGCTTCCTGAAGCACCTCCCACAAGTTGGATTGGCTTGATGGGCACTTCTTACGTACCATACGGTCAAGCTGCTCCCACAACAGCTCAATAGGGTTGAGATCCGGTGACTGTGCTGGCCACTCCATTATAGACAGAATACCAGCTGACTGCTTCTTCCCTAAATAGTTATTGCATAGTTTGGAGCTGTGCTTTGGGTCATTGTCCTGTTGTAGGAGGAAATTGGCTACAATCAAGCGCCATCCACAGGGTATGGCATGGTGTTGCAAAATGGAGTGATAGCCTTCCTTCGTCAAGATCCCTTTTACCCTGTACAAATCTCCCACTTTACCACCACCATTTTCCCCCCATAAAATAATACAAGCCGAAGTGTCAATGGTTATAGTAGTAAAACGTGCTCTGAGAGATTGATTTAAAATGGCACCCCCAACTGCCATGATATGTTCCACTCCAATATCTGACACCCATCTGTGTATGGATGGGTATGATAATCAGGTAGGCCTGGTAGAGCTGGGATTGCATTCAGTCAACTGGAGGTGAAGGTGGAGGGGTTTTTCATATTCCTCACCATTCTCCAACCACCTGAATTCACATGAATATCAGAGTGTGTTTTTATCTCCCACCACAGGGCTGTCATTTTAGTCATTTTATTCCTTCACGTGGACCTGACTGTCGCCTCACCTGGCAGACCACATCAACATGGACGACCGGGTGTGCTGTGTGTGTTAGTGCCAAGAGCCAGACTAAAAGGTACATTCTGAGAATCTGTTCAATGATGATTTAAATGTTTGATATATGCTCAATAGGCTTTTCTACTGTAAGTTCCCGTTCAACAGAATGCATCTATAGGAGGTGGTGTTTGATCATGCATTTCCTTATTCCTATAAACGTTTTAGATCTAGAAATGAAAGCTTGCTTGATTCCACCATTACCACCACACTAAGATCTAAGTTGAATGACTGCTTTTCCACAGCTTGTTGAGCTCTGTCACAATAAGAAAAACAGCAACAAGCAGCCAATTCCACAGTGTAAAGAATTGAATGGACAGTGTTTAGCCTCACTAGGTCCTGATACCACAGTGGCAGTGTCTGGACAATGTTTAGCCTCACTAGGTCCTGATACCACAGTGGCAGTGTCTGGACAATGTTTAGCCTCACTAGGTCAGTGTCTGGACAGTGTTTAGCCTCACTAGGTCCTGATACCATGTCTGATGTGGCCCTGTCTAGTGACCGTCGTGGGAACATGGGTGCCTAGACCACCGACTGACACACACTGTGTGTGTGTGTGTGTGTGTTTGTCCAGAAGTGGAGTTGTTTAAGGATATGGCTACAGGTGATTGATTGAATAATCCTCCACCCATCCATATCCCTTCTCTTTTCCTTCCTCTTCACTCACTCCGTCTTCCTGGAGCTCATATCCATCTCCCTTCATGTTAAAGAGGATGGAAGGATGGAAAGATGTGTTACAGGTAAAATGTTTCTCTATGTTTTTCTATCTCTTCCTACATTTCCCCTACCTGGCCTTCTATTGCAGCTCTCCCTCTCTCCCTCGTGTATGCATAAATTACTCAACCAGCACTCATAGTCTCAAATCAGAATTACACATTCATCCATGTTTCTCAAACATAACATTTTAATGTTCTTCCAAACGTCAAATTTTAAGGTGTTTAACATTAAGTTTAGGCATTCACTCCACATGTTTAAGATTAGGGTTAAGTTTAGGCATTAACTCTGAAATCTTAAGTTTAGATATTAACTCAGAATTATTAAGGTAAGGGTTAAGGATTGGGATAGGCTTAAAACAAAAGTGCTGGAATCAAACATGTAACCTTTAGCACCAGATGCTTACACCCATCAGCCATCACCATCCACAACTCTCTAGAAAACTCAAACCTACTTGAAGGGAACAGCACTCACTATTTTATATTAGATATTCTTCAAATAGCCACCCGTTGCCTTGATGACAGCTTTGCACAATCTTGGCATTCTCTCAACCAGCTTCACCTGGAATGCTTTTCCAACAGTTTTGAAGGAGTTCCCACATATGCTGAGCACTTGTTGGCTGCTTTTCTTTCACTCTGCCGTCCGACTCATCCCAAATCATCTCAATTGGGTTGAGATCGGGATGGGATGGCGTATCGCTGCAGAATGCTGTGGTAGCCATGCTGGTTAAGTGTGCCTTGAATTCTAAAGAAATCACAGACAGTGTCACCAGCAAAGCAACCCCACACCATAACACCTCCTCCTCCATGCTTTACGGTGGGAAATACACATGCAGAGATCATCCGTTCACCCACACAGCGTCTCACAAAGACAAGGCGGTTTGAACCAAAAACCTCCAATTTGGACTCCAGACGAAAGGACAAATTTCCACCGGTCTAATGTCCATTGCTTGTGTTTCTTGGCCCAAGCAGGTCTCTTCTTCTTATTGGTGTCCTTTAGTAGTGGTTTCATTGTAGCAATTCAACAATGAAGGCCTGATTCACACTGTTACTTGAACTCTGTGAAGCATTTATTTGGGCTGCAATTTCTGAGGCTGGTAACTCTAATGAACTTATCCTCTGCAGCAGAGGTAACTCTGGGTCTTCCATTCCTGTGGCGGTCCTCATGAGAGCCAGTTTCATCACAGCGCTTGATGGTTTTTGCGGCTGCACTTGAAGAAGCTTTCAAAGTTCTTGACATTTTCCGGATTGACTGACCTTCATGTCAATGTATGCACGCATGACTGTAAGTCGCTTTGGATAAAAGCGTCTGCTAAATGGCATATTATTATTTTTATTATTATTTAATGATGGACTGTCGTTTCTCTTTGCTTATTTGCGCTGTTCTTGCCATAATATGGACATGGTCTTTTACCAAATAGGGCTATCTCCTGTATACCACCCCTACCTTGTCACAACCTTGTCACAACACAACTGATTGGCTCAAACGCATTAAGAAGACAATAAATTCCACAAATTAACTTTTAAGAAGGCACACCTGTTAATTTAAATGCATTCCAGGTGACTACCTCATGAAGCTGGTTGAGAGAATGCCAAGAGTGTGCAAAGCTGTCATCAAGGCAAAGGTTGGCTATTTGAAGAATCTTAAATCTAAAATATATTTTGATTTGTTTAACACTTTTTTGGTTACTGCATGATTCCATGTGTGTTATTTCATGTGTTGTCTTCACTATTATTCTACAACGTAACATTTTTTTTTTAATAAAGAAAAACCCTTGAATGAGTAGGTGTTCTAAAACTTTTGACCGCTAGTGTACATACACACACACACACACACACACATGTCTGAATCAGGCCTTCATGGTCGAATTGCTGCAAATAATCCACTACTAAATGACACCAATAAGAAGAAGAGACTTGCTTGGGCAAAGAAACATGAGCAATGGACATTAGACCAGTGGAAATACAGTGGGGAAAAAAAGTATTTAGTCAGCCACCAATTGTGCAAGTTCTACCACTTAAAAAGATGAGAGAGGCCTGTAATTTTCATCATAGGTACACGTCAACTATGACAGACAAAATGAGGAAAAAAAATCCAGAAAATCACATTGTAGGATTTTTAATGAATTTATTTGCAAATAAATAAGTACTTGGTCAATAACAAACGTTTCTCAATACTTTGCTATATACCCTTTGTTGGCAATGACACAGGTCAAATGTTTTCTGTAAGTCTTCACAAGGTTTTCACACACTGTTGCTGGTATTTTGGCCCATTCCTCCATGCAGATCTCCTCTAGAGCAGTGATGTTTTGGGGCTGTCGCTGGGCAACACAGACTTTCAACTCCCTCCAAAGATTTTCTATGGGGTTGAGATGTGGAGACTGGCTAGGCCACTCCAGGACCTTGAAATGCTTATTACGAAGCCACTCCTTCGTTGCCCGGGTGGTGTGTTTGGGATCATTGTCATGCTGAAAGACCCAGCCACGTTTCATCTTCAATGCCCTTGCTGATGGAAGGAGGTTTTCACTCAAAATCTCATGATACATGGCCCCATTCATTCTTTCCTTTACACGGATCAGTCATCCTGGTCCCTTTGCAGAAAAACAGCCCCAAAGCATGATGTTTCCACCCCCATGCTTCACAGTAGGTATGGTGTTCTTTGGATGCAACTCAGCATTCTTTGTCCTCCAAACACGACGAGTTGAGTTTTTACCAAAAAGTTATATTTTGGTTCCATCTGACCATATGACATTCTCCCAATCCTCTTCTGGATCATCCAAATGCACTCTAGCAAACTTCAGACGGGCCTGGACATGTACTGGCTTAAGCAGGGGGACACATCTTGCACTGCATGATTTGAGTCCCTGGCGGCGTAGTGTGTTACTGATGGTAGGCTTTGTTACTTTGGTCCCAGCTCTCTGCAGGTCATTCACTAGGTCCCCCCGTGTGGTTCTGGGATTTTTGCTCACCATTCTTGTGATTATTTTGACCCCACGGGGTGAGATCTTGCGTGGAGCCCCAGATCGAGGGAGATTATCAGTGGTCTTGTATGTCTTCCATTTCCTAATAATTGCTCCCACAGTTGATTTATTCAAACCAAGCTGCTTACCTATTGCAGATTCAGTCTTCCCAGCCTGGTGCAGGTCTACAATTTTGTTTCTGGTGTCCTTTGACAGCTCTTTGGTCTTGGCCATAGTGGAGTTTGGAGTGTGACTGTTTGAGGTTGTGGACAGGTGTCTTTTATACTGATAACAAGTTCAAACAGGTGCCATTAATACAGGTAACGAGTGGAGGACAGAGGAGCCTCTTAAAGAAGAAGTTACAGGTCTGTGAGAGCCAGAAATCTTGCTTGTTTGTAGGTGACCAAATACTTATTTTCCACCATCATTTGCAAATAAATTCATAAAAAATCCTACAATGTGATTTTCTGGATTTTTTTTCCTCAATTTGTCTGTCATAGTTGACGTGTACCTATGATGAAAATTACAGGCCTCTCTCATCTTTTTAAGTGGGAGAACTTGCACAATTGGTGGCTGACTAAATACTTTTTTTCCCCACTGTATGTCCTTTGTGCTGGAGTCCAAATCTGAGATTTTTGGTTCCAACCGCCGTGTCTTTGTGAGACGCGGTGTGGGTGAGCGGATGATCTCTGCATGTGT